>NC_092772.1:1562438-1862438 GCF_047496795.1 Chiloscyllium punctatum | reverse complement strand
TAGGACCGCGGAGGACGAATGGCAGATGAAATTTTAGTGACAGTGAAAAGCTTGTTTTCGAGGAAGTGAGATTGGATGAGAAAAAAAATCACTGTTCAAGAAAATCGGGATCTGGATTCCATTCAAATTAAGTAAGGATTTCTTGTAAATTTCCTTCTATAACTTGATTCTTGTACACGTTGTACATGTACTGTATATTTCGATATCTTCATCAACAGCAGACAACATGTTTTTTTCTCCCCTACTGTGGTGTTTCAACATTTTTGATTTTTTTTTACAGTATGTATTTGCTTCCAATTCAAGGTAGACATGAGAATATGATTTGATCTTCTGCAGTTTGCCCCAACATAGAACTTAATTGAACATTTATCCTCATCACACTCGCTGATTAAAACAAACAATGAATGAGTCCATGTCCATCCTGCAGATGAAACATTTCTTCAGCTTTGGCTATTGTAGGGAATGTTAGAAAGAACAGTGCCACGCAAAATACTAATGTTCCAGCGCAAGGTGCCAAAACGCACTTTTTTCCGAAATTATTTAGAAGGTTTAGAAATAAAATATGCAGAGGGACAGAGTGTAAAAGGTGAATTCAACTCTGTGTCGAAACTACTATTTGTCGAAACTCCTTCATAAAATATGTTACCTACATCACTCATAAATTCACCAAAATAGGAAAGGCAAGAGACTGGAATTGTCAAATCATCCTCTGAATAACATTTGGAGAACAGGAAGGAAATCACAATTTGTTCGCGATATTCAGAAATGATGATTGTGAGAATGTGGAAGGTGGGGAGCAGTGGAATTATGATCAATGTTGTGGATGACACAAAAATAAGCTGGGTGGATCACAGCCAGGAGGAAAATGTAAGGCTACAAGAGGATATAAACAGATTATTCAGATAGCTAGATCAATGGTCAATGAAAGTCAGAAGTAACAAGACAAGTGAGTATGAAAGAGGAGGGCTAAATTTGCTCGTTTCTTTCTTTGCAGCAGGGAAGGTTGAGGAGGGAACCTAGTTCAGATGTACAAGAACATATGGGGTATGGAGAGGATGAACAGACAGCAGTTGTGTTCCTCAGTCAAATGATCAAAAACAAAGGGACATACTTTTAAAGTGAAAGGCAGGGGATTGAGAGAGGATTTGTGGAATGTGTTTCGAACTGAGAGGGTGGTATGAATCTGGAATGCATTATCTAGTAGAGTGGTTGAGGCAGGTAACCTCACAACGTTGAAAAAGCCTTTGGATATGCACTTGCTGGCACAGGCGTGATAAGCCTGGTTTTCATTGCATGATTGTGTGCAGTGGCAGCCATGGACACTCTGATATATTCTGAAGCAATAAACAATGACAGTTGCTGCTTTGTTCCTTTGACTGAACTCAGTAAGTGGCTACATCACAAAACAGCATCATCTCATGGAGTTTCAGCACTTACTCAGCCAAAGGCAGCCCAGCCATCTCAGGGAACATTCAGGGTAATTCATATGCTCAGTGCAAGCATTGTCCCATAATAGCACCAATATTATTCTAGCTGTTTGCCACCATTATTATAGCGACAGCCATGACATGAACACAGTTTTCCCTTCATTATAATACAGACCTCTAGCAATAAGATTGCTATTTCTCTGAAGCATAATAAATTCTTTCCCAGGTATTCACTTTGACAAACAAGTTTTCCTGAGTTTTGCTGCCAGTTGTTTATCACAGAATTCCTCAACTCACTCCACCTCAACCTCTTTCCCCTTGAATATTTTCTTGTTCACTGTCTCCATTATCCCATACTCATCACTCTCTCACATCCCCCACACTCTCTATCCTTATTTGTTAATTCCTGAAAAACCTGTGCCTCATCTCGATCATTTATTCCAACTCCCAACTCACATTGTGGACTGATTTGATTCCTTCTCTCGGCATGGTCATTAGACTGGCCATGCCTGATGTCCTAATCTCTACCTTCTGCTCAGTTCCTGATCTGCTGTTTGGTTCTCACCCTCCTGGTTTATTCAAATCCATCTAACTTGCACTAGCAAACCTCCCCACAAGGATGTTGGTGCTTGTCCAGTTAAGATGCAACCTGTCTTTTTTATACAGGTCCCACCTGTCCTGGAAGAGATCTCCATGATCCAAAAATCTGAAACCATTAACCCTGAACGAGGTTTTTAACAACATGTTAAGCTATACTGTGTTCCTCATCCTTCCCTCTTTTCCACATGGCTCGGAAAGTAATCCAGAGATTACAGATGATTGTTTTCTCTCTCTGTCTCTCTCTCTCTCTCGCTGTCTCTCTCACGCACACACACATTCTCTCACACACACAGAGACAGACACCACATTACTTTGCAGAAGAATATAAATAACTGGAACGATAACTGGAATGAAGGATTTAGTTAAAGGGAGAATGAGAGAAATTGCGCTTCTTCTGGATGTCAGTTTGCTCGCTGAGTTGGAGAGTTCATTTTCAGATGGTTCCTCACTGTACTAGGGAACATTATCAGTGAGCCTCTGGTGAAGTGCTGGTATTATGTCCCACTTGCTATTTACGTGTTTAGGTTTCCTTGAGTCAGTGATGTAATTTCCAGTATTGGTGATTTTATGTCCGGTTCTTTTTCTCAGAGAGTGTTAGGTGGAATCAAAATCTATTTGTTTGTTGATTGATTTCCGTTTGGAATGCTATGCTTCTAGCAATTCTGGATTAGTGGTACTGGAAGAGCACAGCAGTTCAGGCAGCATCCGAGGAGCAGTAAAATAGACATTTCGGGCAAAAGCCCTTCATCAGGATTTTTTTCTAGGAATTCTCGTGCATGTCTATGTTTGGCTTGTCCTAGATTGAAGTTCAGACCCAGTCGAAATGGTGTACTTCCTCATCTGTATGTAACGATGCTGGTAATAGTGGGTCATGTCATTTTTCTGGCTAGTTGTTGCTCATGTATCCAGATGGCTAGTTTTCTGCCTGTTTTTCCGATGTAGTGCCTGTTACAGTGCTTGCAAGGCTTATTCTTCCTGGGGGAAAACAGATAAATATGTGAACATATTGCGGTGCTCAAAAGTATGAAAAAAAGTTGAAGAGTAATACAGGAATACTCTGTTTCCGTAAGTTTGCATTACAGCATCAAGCAGTTCTAATTTTTTAACTTGTCAGCAAAAGAGCCAGGAGTGAGAAAAGGAAAAACTTCTTTATTGAGAGGCTTGTTAGGATTTGGAATGGAACTGCCTGGGAGAGTTGTGGATGAAGATTAAAAAGAGAACTGGTAATGCATTTGAAATTATCAATTCAACAGGCTGCAGCGATAGAGTTGGCAAATGGGGGGGGGGGGGGGGGGAGGGGCTTGGGAGACGTTCCTGGAGCTGATGTACACACAGTGGCCAATGGTCTCCTCCTGTACTTTAAAGTTTTGCACTCTATCATGTGTCTGATTAGAATAAAAGTCAGTATCAGATTATTTCCCATTGCAAATGGTCACAAATATCTGATTATTTTAGTGCAGCATAAGCATTTAAAATGCAAGTATTACAAGACCAGCCTCATTTTGTAGTCTAATTATTGCTCAGAACACGAATATATTAATTGTTGTATTCCTATTGCTAAAACAAATCTGTCATCGCTTTGGCACAAACCTCTTTGAAAAGGTCTGACTTTTCTCTCACACGATAATATGTTCATCGTTTTTTGTTTACTGTCTACATTTCATATTAAATAACATTCTTTCTAAAAACTAAAAGTTTTCAAATTATTGTTCACTAAAATTTGATAGCACAAATCATTTATTTAGGTTAATATTCACAGTCCATTTTTGATTATGGCCATTTTTAATTCGCTGGCAAATGGCTGAAGCTTGTACATTTCAGTGAGAAATTAAACAGATCGATTATATATAAATGTATAAGAACGCAAATTCTATTTGATTGTTCAACCATTTGCTCACCCTAAACATGTAATCATTCAGAATCCAACCACTTTCAAAATGTTGGAGTGACAATGCATTATTTTGAATCCTGACATTGTGTATGTAATTCTGATCGCCAAAAGAGTTACATCCATGTTGTTTGTTCGATACAAAATAAAATGCACATTCTTTATTTCTGTGTTAGAAAATCATGACAGGAGTCTATATTTTTGTTCCATAAATATAGAATCAACCTAATGCTTTTCAGAGATTATAGTACAGTTGAAAAATCATAGTTGACATCTTACTTTTGCCCAATTCACGAAACATAGTAAACATCTGATGAATACATGGGTCATCCAACAAATTGTACCTGAATAAAACAGCAGTAAATGACAAGTCAAGAATCACGTTAATAACTGAAGTTGGCGGAGCCTGCCTGGTGTAGGACACCACACAGACTGGCATTCAGGTGAATGGAACAATGGACAACATCACTGGAAGTTTTGGGCTAACGCCCCTCCCCAGGTTCCTAATCTCATACACACCACTCTCTCACACATTTAGCAATTGATAAGAATCCACAGACTGGGTGAACATAAAACACAGAACAGTACAGGACAGTGGAGACCCTTCGACCCTTGACGTCCTGCTGAACTTTTATCCTACTTGAAGATCAGAATAACTGACATACCCTTCATGTGCCTATCCAATACTCACTTAAATATCCCCTAATGCAGGCGACTCTACTAACGCTGCTGGCAGTGCATTCCAAGAACACACCACTGTCTGTGTAAAGAACCTACCTCTGACATCTCCTCAAACCTTCTTCCGATCACCTTAAAATTATGCTCACTCGAGATAGCCATTTCCACCCTACGAGAAAGTCTCTGGCAACCCATTCTACCAATGCCTCTCATCATTTTATACACCTCTATCATGTCACCTCACATTCTTCATTGCTCCAAGGAGAAAGCCCTAGCTCCCTCATTTTTTCTTTGTAAGACATGCCCTCCAGTCCAGGCAGCATCCTGGTAAATCTCCCCGGCATCCTCTCCAACGCAATGTCTTTCCAGTCATGAGACAACTAGAACTGAACACAATATACGAGGTGCAGTCTCACCAGACCTTTTTGGCGTTGCAGCATAAACTTGCGGCTCTTAAACTCAATCCCTGGCTCATGAAAACACCATCCATCTTAATAACCTTATCAGCTTGGGTGACAACATTGAGTTTCCTATGATATGGAACACACCATCCCTATGGTCCTCCACACAGCCAATAATCCTGCCTTTAACCCTGTATTGTGCATTCAATTTCAACCTTCCAAAATGAGTCACTTCACACTTATCCAGGTTGAACTCCATCTGTCATTTACCAGCCCAGTTCTGCATCCTGTCAATGTCCAATTACAACCTACAACAGCCCTCCACACTCTCCATAACTCCAACATTTTTGTTACATCGTAAAACTTATTAACGCACCCTTTCACTTTATCATCCAAGTCATTTGTAAAAATCACAAAGAACAACAGTCCCAGAACTGATTCCTGAAGAACGCCACTGGTCACCAAGCTCCAGGCTGAAAACTTTCCATGTTCTACCACCATCAGTCTTCTACAGGCCAGACAATTTTGTATCCACACAGACAGATTTCCCTATTTCCCTGTATCCCATGCCTCCTTATTTTCTGAATGAGCCGATTTTATGGTAACCTTGCTGAAATCCATGTACATCACATCCACTGCTCTACTTTCATCAATGTGTTTGATCCCATCCTGAAAGAATTCAATAAGTTGTGTGAGGCATTACGTGCCCGTCAAAAAGCCATGCTGACGACCTCTAATCAAACTATGATTTTCCAAGTAATCATAAAGTCTGTCTCTCAGAATCCTTTCCAATAATTTGCCCAAAACAGAAGTAAGATTGACTGGCCTGTATTTCGCAGGATTATCCCTATTGCCTTTCCTGAGCAAGGGAATAACTTTTGCCACCATCCGATCATCATGCAGTACTTCATTGGACACTGGGGACACAAAGATCATCGCCAAAGGTGCAGCAATCTCTTCCCTCAGTTCCTCTGGTAACCTCGAATGCTTCCTGTATGGTCCAGGGGACTTATCTATCCTTCTGTTTGGACTTCACTCATTCTGTACTTCACCTCACTTTATCTACTCCCTGTCCAACCACTGATTGACTGCTTTCCATTTCAGGGCTATATACAGTGCTGTCCTCCTGAGCAAGTACAATTCCAAATATTCCACGAATCATGGAATGGAAAAAAAAATTGAACACACCAATGCCATCCTGATGAAGGGCTTATGCCCAAAGCTTTCACTCTCCTGCTCCTCGGATGCTGCTTGACTCGTTGTGCTTTACCAGCACCACACTTTTCGACCCTGATCTCCAGCATCTGCAGTCCTTACTTTCTCCATTACTGAGGGCTGATCCCGCTGCACACTGAGCAGGGAATTAATCAGCAGGAATTCATTCTATTTGAAGCTGACTGTTCAGTTCTGGAACGTTGTATTTGATTAAGACGTTAATTAACAATAAATTGCAAATTAACGATTATTCATTCAGTCCCAGAGTTACATTTTTAGTTCATGAAAAGGCAACTTGATAACAAAAAGTAAATGGCTGAAGAACTCCGAGGTACGGAATATTCCAGGTGCTATATTCCAGGCTGGATGTCCTTTACCATGATGCTGGTAATATTATCAGATCTTCAGATTTGATAAGAGAACAAGGTGACATGGGGAAGTGGATATTTTTGCCATCACGTAGATGCGTTTGAGAGAGGTCAGAGCTGACAACTCGATATTCTGTGGTACAAGAACTATAGGCAGCAGAGGAGAGGGGTAAAAGACAAGGTGGTGTTGCCTTATTAATTATGGAGTCAAAGACTGCAGTAAGGACGGATGATATCTTGGAAGGGCATTCAAATGACGGTTTGTGGGTTGGAATTAGGTTCAAATCAATGACAGACACACTACTGGGGACATATTATAGGCCCCCAGATAAAATAAAATACAGGGGCAGGTACATAACCAATTCACTGAGGTGTGTCAATGCAATAATAGGATCATTATATTCAGGCATTTCAATTACAAACATTGATTAGGGCAGCGATAATTATTTTTAAGAGGGCAAAAATGTCTTGACATTTATTCCAGAGAGCTCCTCATATAAACATGTAGCAGATACAACAATGGGTGGGGCTGTGCCGAGCCTCACTGTGGAATGAAGCCAGTCAGGTGTTGCAGGCAGGATTGGCTGAGCATTTCAGGATCAGTGACCATGACTCAAGCATTTTTAGCTTATTAAGGAAAAGACCAAAAGAAAAAAAGGCTTGAAAAATAAAAATAATTTGGATGATAGAGGCAGATCTTATCAAAAGAAAGACAGGATCTGGCCACTGTATAATTATTTCTGGGTGAAACTTTAGCAGAACAGCGTGGGCGTGGTGGGGATCACATGCTCAAAATGGAATTGATGAAGGTGTCACCACAACATGTTACAATAAAGATAAAAATGAGGAAAACAAGCCCAGAGAGTATGGAATGTCTACAAATATTCAGAACAGAATTAAAAATGAAAGAGAAGCTTAAAGCACGCATAAATTGAGCAGGTCAATGGAGGTCCCAGAAGAGTAGAGAACGTGTTGGGCTAAATTCAAGAAAGTAAGTAGAAGAGCAAAAAGCGGGGTGATAAAAACATTAATGGGCAATATTATCAAGAATTCAAAGACATTCTATCGGTTTATTAAGGGTAAGAGGGTAACAAGAGAAAGAATAGGGAGTATTAGGGACCGAGGAGGCAAACTGTCCATAGAACATGAGAATGTGAAACACGTACTGCATATTGGTCTTCACTTTGGAGAAGCAGTTCCTGGACAGAAGCTGAGGAATAATTGGAAGTTGATGCAGGATAAAAAGTGGGAAAATCTCTAGATCTGGATGAACTGTCTCTTAGACTGATGTGAAAGATGAGGGAGGAGATTACAGGCTCTTACATTTTGCGCTTTATTTTGTTTTGCCTCTGGCCACAGAGGTGGTGTGATCAAACAGAACAACATCTAATGTAGGTTCAACTTCCACACAGAGTGCTAGAAAAAAAAAAGCCATGGGATGAAAGACCACTATGTCTCACATCAGTGGGAGGGAAACAATTGCAGAAAATTGTGAAGGCTGTTAAGAAATGATCACTAAATATCTTCAAGGCTGAGATCCACAGATTTTTAAGAAAGGGTTACAGGGAAAACGCAGGAAAATGAAATGGAATGTTATCAGAATAAATGTACCCTAATTGAAAGTAAACGCAGAGTCAGAGAGCGGGTGGACATACTGTCGCTCGTATGTCCATTGGCAAACCTTTTTTAATAGACTGTACTTACTGGAATATCAACATCTCTCGCTCCGGACTGAGACACAGTTTCGAATACAATCAGTAGTTACAAGGAATTCATAAATGCAGTACTAGTAGACCGAAAAAACCAGAGGACTGCGCCAACGCGGATGGGCTGTCAGGGTGAATATTTGCATTAGCGCAGTCACCACTACTAGGAGGAAGACCTCAGCAAGACAACCCCACCCCCACCCCCACCCCCCATGTCCAAGCATGGGCCTGGTGTTTAGGAGTGCTTAAGGCCCAAACAATACATCACTGTAGTGTCTCCATCCTACCCTAACCAAACCTAAATGTGGAGTGGTCTATTAACGTACTGTGAGTGGCAGAATAGGTAGTAATGCTTTGGTTCCAGAGAAATCGGTGAGCAGCAGTTCAGCAAAAGGTAAAGGTAAGCTCAGATAAACTCTTTTTTAACGCTAGTCTGACAGCAGTGGAGATGGCAGTTAGGACAGTTGTATGTTCCTCCTGCGGTTTGTGGGAGCTCAGGGAGATTTCCATTATCCCCGATGACTACACGTGTGGGCAGTGCACCCTGCTGCAGCTCCTGGGAGACCTTGTTCAGGAGCATTCTGGATCATCCGAGATATGGAACACTTCATAGATAAAAGCTTTAGTGAGGTGATCACACCCAAGTCCCTCCCTTAGCCATGTTTCTGTAAGGACTATAATATTCCAGTCTCATGTAAAGATCCACGCCCTGAGTTCATCTGCGTTACCTGTCAGCCCAGTTCAATTTAATTAAAAGCAATTTAATCCAACAGGCTTTCCTTGCTTCCTGTCGTGTTCCAAGCAGAGAGTATCTGGGCGACCACCAGGAATGGCGAAGGGAGTAGGCAGAAAGTGCAGGAATCCCCTGTGGCTATTCCTCTCGAAACCAAGTATACCATTCTGGATACTGATTTTGTGTATGTTGGGAGATGGGCTAGGTGTCAGGGAATGATTGTTCAGGGGAAAGCAGCAGTCGCCAAGATGGATGCGCTGGATCTGGGGGGCAGCAGGAAAGGATAAAGGTAAACAGGGTCTTAGAGATAGGAGATTTGATTGTTAGGGGGCACAGATCGGAGATTCTGTGGCCTCAAACGGGAAACTAGGATGTTGTGTTGGCTCTCAGATTTCAGGATCCAGGATGTTTCTGAGTGGCTGCTGAATGTTCTCAAGAGGGCGGGTGAGCAGCCAGAAGTCATTGTGCACGATGGTACAAATGACACGGTTAGATATAGGAATGTGTTTCTATAGAATGATTAACTGATAACTAGGAGAAAAGTTAAAAACCTGGACCTCGGTAGTGATAATTTCCAGATTACTTCCAGTGTCATGAGCTAGTGAAGGTAAGAATAGGAGGATATCAAGATAAATATATGACTAAAGAATTGGTGGGAGGGATTCATATTTTTAGACCATTAGGAGCTTTTCTGTGACAGAGTTGACCTGTTCAGGAGGGACTGGTGACAGATCCACTTGAGGGGGGAATCAATATCTTCGCAGTTTTTTTTGCTAGTACAACAGGGGAACGTTTAAACGAGATTGGCAGGAGGTGGAATCCTCAGCAGCAGGGAGGCAAGTGAGAGGCTGGATGGAGATACAGTAATCAAACATAGTACGTTGAGGAGCCATATCAGGCTGGACCACGAGAGGGAACAAGAAATGCCGATGGATTAAATTGTGTTTATTTCAGAGCAAAAGGGCTGACAGTTAAAGCCGATGAATTCAGGGTGTGGATAGGTTATCGGCGCTCGATAGTTTAGCTGTTACAGAAACATGGTTGAGGGTTTGGATAGGACTGACAGCTTAATGTACCAGGGTTAAATGCATTCGAAGGAACAGAGATTGTGGAACGAGAGGAGGGGAGTTGCATTTCTGAATAAAGGGTGTATCGCAGCAGTGATCAGAGATAAAATAACTGATGGATCATCCAATGAGGCTTTATGGGTGGAACTAAGAAATAAAAAGGGGATGGTGACATTATTGGGGTTGTACGATAGGCCCCCAAATTGTAAACAGAAATTACAGGAACAAAAATATGTAGAGAGATTGCGGAGACTTTCAGGAATATTTTGGTTGTCATAATGGGGGCTTTAATATTTTTTATAACACAGACTTGCACTGCCAGAGCATTAAGGGATTTGATGGGATGGAATCAATTAAGTGCGTCAGGAAAATTTCCCCAAGCAGAATGTCGAGGGTCCTAATCGGGAAGGAGCAATATTTGTCCTACTCTTAAGAAATAGGTCAGGACAGGTGAGTGAGGTGACAGTAGATGTGCACTTTGGGACCAGTGACCATAGATCTATTAATTTTAAAATAGTTATGGAGAGGGAAGAAATTGGTCCACAGATTCTAGTTCTAAATCGGGGCAAGGTTAATTTTGATGGACTCAGGCAGGAGTTTGCAGGGGTTGATTGGAGTAGTATGTTTGCAAGCAAAGGGACCTCCAGCAAGTGGGAGCTTACGATCTATATGTTCCTGTGAGTGTGAATGGAAAGTTTACAGGAATGAGGTACCCTTAATTACAAGAGATGTTTAGGCTTTTACCAAAAGATATGTGGAGGCGTGGCTCAGGTAGATGCAGCTGGGATCAAGCGAATCCCTGAAGGTGTACAGGGGATACAAGAGTTTACTGAAGAAGGAAATCAGAAGGGAGAAAAGGGCGTATGAGATGACTTTGCCTGAGAAGATCAGGGTGAATCCAAAGAGATGCTTTAAGTATATTAAAGGAAAAGCAGTAGCTAGAGAGAGAATAGGACCCCTCAATGGATATGTATGTTGGGAACCATAAGAGATGAGTGATGTCCTCAACAAATATTTCTCAGAGCAGGGGCTAGAGAAGAACTTACGGGGGCCCTGGCTGATAATTTTGATCATCAGTTACCACAAGTGAGATCCCAGAAGACTGGAGGAAAGGAAGAAGGACTGAAAAATAAAGTCTGGGAAATATAGACCAGTAAGCTTAATACCTGTGTTAGGTAAATTAATTGAGAAGATTCTGAGGGATAAAATGTATATGCATTGGGAAAACAGGGTTTCATTAGTAATAGTAAGAATGGCTTTGTCAGTGGAAGTTCATGCCTGTTCTTTGATGATGTGACCAGGAAGGTTGAGTAGGGCGGGCCGGTTGACATCTAAACGTGTGGTGGTGGAAAAGCACAGCAGGTCAGGTAGCATTCGAGGGACCGGAGAATCGACGTTTTGGGCACAACTCTATCATCAGGAATGTTCAAGACATCGATATTCTTGCTTCTCGGATGCTGGCTGACCAGCTGAGCTTTTCCAGCACCACACTTCTCAATTCTGATCACCGGCATCTGCAGTGATGACATTCTCCAAGGGTGGTCGATCTGGTGTATATGGATTTCAGTTCCACCAGAACAGGATGTGGCTTCTCAGCCCCTGGACCATGATATACATTTACAGGAAGAGACCAATCAGCCCCTCCAATCTATAGAACTAGACCCAGTTTAGATCATGCAGCAACAATGTCAACCTATTCAGCTACTTGAAGTACCACAGGATATGGAAGAGGCAATAAAGTGACTGGGCTATAGGGTTTATTGTAATAATACCAGGCTATATAGCCCGTCAAGCCTGTCCTTCCTTCAGTAAGGTCAGGGCTGATCTCTCTTGGCCGCAATTTCTCTTTCATGCCCAATTCTTTGTAGCCTTAACTCCCTGATGTGTCAACATTCATTAACACCACCCTGCTCCCTCAAACATTCAGAGCTGTAGTTGTCTGGGATAGAGAGGTCCCAACAGTCACTACCCTCTGAGAGAAGGAAACAGTCCCCACACATTTACCTTGGCCGTTGACATGAACAAAAGCTATGAAGTTAAAAATCTCACAACACCAGGTTATAGTCCAACAGGGTTAACTGGAAGCACACTAGCTTTTGGAGCATCGCTCCTTCATTAGTTGATGGTGGAGGGCTCAATCGTAACACACAGAATTTAGAGCAATACTTTAGTGTGATGTAAATGAAATTATAACATTGAAAAATTGATAGTCTGTTGAGTCTTTCATCTGTTTGAATACCATGATATTTAATTTTGTACACCCCAGTCCAACACCCATCTCCAAATCAAAAGATATGAACACAGCGTCAGAATGACTGGCCCTGAAAGGACATGACTGAACAAGATGTCAAGGAGGCTGAATAAAATTGCACCTAATTGGAATCAGTTGTAAATATCCCAAGCTGTTGGGCCATTTGGAGCACCATGTGGCTGATGGAGATCAATCCTCTCAGTCCCTGGATATCTCTGTTGGCGGTCCTCAGGGTAGCTTCCTCGGCACAAACATCTTCAGCTGCTTCAGCAACGTCTTACTCTCCGTCATTCGATCAAAAGTGAGGATGCTCAGAAAAGATCGCATAAAACAGCAAAACATGGACAACATTCAAGCTCATGCTGTTAATGTGTAGGCAACATTCATGTAACAGCACTGCTGGACCCTGAACATTTCCACAGGACTAAAAATGAGGAGCTCATTCAGCATCTCAAGCTGGTTTCACAGAAATATGAGAATGCCATTCAGCCCATAGAAGCTATTGGATAAGTAGAGGCACAGCGCATTCACTCTCTCTTACCTATTACACAAGAAGAGATTTTTTTTTAAAAAACTACAAATGTTGGAATTCAGGAAACTGGAAGACCACAACAAGCCAGGCAGCATCAGGAGAAAGTCCACATCTTGGGTATAACCTTCCTTCATGTCTGGGGGTGGGGGCAAGGGTGTGTACTGATAATGAGGCGAGGTGGGGAAATAGGAGGAGACGGCGTGTTGTGGTGGCGAACACAGGTAAAGGGTACCACCGGGTTGGCCAATGGGAAGAATGAATCCAGTTGACAGTTGGAAGATGGGTTGATCAGAGGAATGGAAAGGGGAGGGGCTAAGCAGGAGATCTGGGGATTGGAAGGGAGGTTACTAGAAATTGGAGAACCCAGTGTTGAGACCCCTGGCTGTAGGCTACACAGGTGGAATATGAAGCGTTGTTCCTCCAATTTGTGCTTTTGTTCTTTGTGGCAATGGATGAGGTCAATGATGTCATGTCGGAATGGGATTGGTAGGTCTAATTGAAATAGGCAGTGACTGGGAGGTCAGGTCAGCCCTTACAGGACCAGCTGAGATGCTCAGCAAACCATTCCCCTTAGTTTGCATTTGGTCTCCCCGATATAGAGAAGACCACATCAGGAATGGCAGACACAGTAAACTAGGTTGGATCCCATTACCTGGCACATCTTCCACAAGGACTGATCCCTTCACAAATTTTGTTTCGTGCCATACTCCCCACCAAACCTGTCAATCCCCATGGGCAACTGACACTTGCAGATGAAAAATAAAATACATCACCTGCTGGCACACACCTCCCTCACCTCTATCCAGCGCCCCAAACAGTCCTTCCAGGGGAAACAGAGGTTCACCTGCCTCTCCTTCAACCTAGTTTACTGCAGTAGGTTCTCCTGATGTGGTCTTGTCTACATCGGGGAGAGCAACGTAAACTAAGTGCACATTTCACCGAGCATCACAGCCCGGTCCAAAGGGGCTGGCCTGAGCTCCCAGTCACCACCCATTTCAATTCCCCTTCCCAATTCCTTTCCAACATGACCTCCTTGGCTTCCTCTGTTGCCACAGTGAGTCAGACCGCAAATTGGACGAACAACATCTTACCTTCTGCATGGTTAGCCTACAGCCTGGAGGACTCCACATTGAGTTCTCCAATTTTAAATAACCATTCCAGCCCCGCCTCCTCCCTTCCATTCCACCAAATGACCCCACCTTCTAGTTCCCAACTATATTCATCCCTCCCATCGACCAACCACGTTGCACCCACCACTTGTGTCCACCTATCCCCTACCTCACCATCCTTCTGCTCTCCACACCCCAACCACTCCTTTCCCTCTTTATCTGCAGTTCCCCCTACCCCCACCTGCAATCCTGAAGAATGGGTATACTTGAACTGTTGACTTCTTCACCTCCTGATGCTACCTGACTTGCTGTTTCTTCCAACCTCCTGTTTATCTAATGTTACACAGGAATATAAGGAATCTAGTCAGCACAGCACGCAGGTAAGCAGCTACCACGGGTCACCCAATAATAAGCCTCTTCCCTGGAACGAGGAAGAGGACATTCAGCCACCCGAGACACTGACACACGAACAGAAGAGGCCATTCAGCCCCTCCAAACTGTTACACGGAAATAGGAGGTTGTCATCGATGCTGTAACCTTACAAACCAATGAAGCAGAGAATGCACAAACAGACTGTTCCATGCTGTGCCTTCTGGCTCCATTGCTAATGTTTCATGCGTGTTGCATTAACGTGGTTTGCTGATGGTAAGGAGGCACAGCGGATGATTTGTGCCATGTCTCAAGGAGGCATCTTCCATCTCTGAGAAGACAGTCTAGTCTTCTGCATGGAGGTCAGAAGCTTTTGAGATAGGGGATTAAAAAGAGAGGAGAAGGTTCTCAGCTGAGCAAAGGGAGAGTGAATTTAAACTTGATAAGTTGTGATTTAGTAAGCAAAGTCAAGTGAACAGGCTGGAGAGTAAAAGGGACATTAGTGATGTATACAACTATGTCAAAATTCTGCCACATTTTGATGAGAAAGATGTTGAAGCCTTCTTTATTTCTTTTTTAAAAATGGCTAGGCAGGTAGAGTGGTGAGAGGATGTATGGGTAATGGTAGTTCAGGCTAAGCTGGTCGGCACAGTTAGTTAGGTATTTGCTGCCCTGCCAGTTGAGGGGTCAAGAGATTATGAAGACGTGAAACAAGGTATTTTATGTGCTTACGAATTGGTACTGGAAGCATACAGATAGCAATTCAGAAACATAAAGAAGGAACAAGATCAGCCTTATGTTGAGATCCGGGTTCAATTCCCGCCTCAGGCGACTAACTGTGTGGAGTTTGCACGTTCTCCCCGTGTCTGCGTGGGTTTTCTCCGGGTGCTCCGGTTTCCTCCCACAGTCCAAAAATGTGCAGGTCAGGTGAATTGGCCATGCTAAATTGCCCGTAGTGTTAGATAAGGGGTAAATGTAGGGGTATGGGTGGGTTGCGCTTCGGCGGGGCGGTGTGGAATTGTTGGGCCGAAGGGCCTGTTTCCACACTGTAAGTAATCTAATCTAATCTAAAAATAAGACCTATGAAGCTCTAAGGGAGATTATTCTGCTGGAGGAGTTTAAAACCTCACTTCCAGAGATGATAATAATTCATGTGGAGGAAAAGAAAGTTCAGAAATTGAGAAGGGCAGGAGAATTAATAGATGAATACATGCTGCTGCATAAGACAAGCTTCCAGCCAGAATTTTGTCCTGTGAGGGATAGAGTTTGGGAGAAGGGGAGATGCTACACTATAAAAGAAAGAGTAGAACATATGAGTTTACCACAGGTTAAAGAAGCTGCCCAAGAGAGTGAAAAGGAGGTGAGAGGCCTCAGGTGTTTTCACTGTAATGGAGTGGAACACAGAAAATTACAGTGCCGGTGGTTTCCGAAGGGCATTGGGAAAAGGTGTTTTCACCAACATAAGGAGGTTAATGTATGGTCACAGTGCTGATTGTTAAGAAAAGGACTGTGGGAAAAGATGTGGTAAAAGAAGCTAAGCCAGTGGCATTAGTGAAAGATTTAAAGGAAACCCCAACAAGACCGAAGAGCTGCAGGAAAGTGCACAGCCAAGGCAGGGGCTGGGTATGGAGTTGGTACCTGATCTCTATAAAGAATTTGCGTCTGTGAGTAAAGTTTACTCAGAACTAACGGGGGTAGAAGAGCAAGAAGTTACCATTTTGAGAGATACATGATCTAACCAGACGATAATAGGAAGAGATGAATGAATTTGCAGTCTTTCTGATCTGTTACCTGGGAATGCATTAATTTATGGGAAGGATGGACAGAAATTTAGCATTTCCCAATGTAAGATCAGGTTGGAGTGCCTAATCAAGACTGGGGAAGTTATAGCGGGAAAGTTTGACAGACTGTCACATCCAGGAATGCAGTTTGTTCTTGGGAACGGTTTAGCAGGGTCCAAGTTGGGAGTGACATCGCTTGTTGTGGAGAAGCCCAAGGAAGACAAAGAAACGGAAGTGTTAAATCGGAAATATCCTGGTATTTTCCCAGGCTGTGCAGTAACCATATTCCACTATTATAAGTCACAGCACGAAGGACAAACTATAGACAAAGATGAAGGAGTTGAGATTCAGTTAATGGACACCCTGTTTGCCGTAATGGTGCAGGGAAAACCTGAACAGGCAGTGGGTCAGACAGAGGTGTTTTGTCCTGAAAGGCTAAAGGACTTGAAACAGACAGACAAGACGATAAAAGATATATATGTGGATGTGTACTCTGAAAAGGAGGCAGAGGATATTCATGAGGGTTATTATCTGAAAGATAGACCTTAAGACAGAAATAGAGACCACATCAGGTTAGTGCAGAGGAGAAATGTGCTGAGGTGCACCAGATTGTGTTGCTGATAGCATAGAGACAGGAGGTTTTACAGGTAGGATATGAACTACCTGAAGGAGGTCACTGAGGGGTACGAAAGACTCGGGCTAAGGGACAAAAATATTTTTATTGACCTGAAATGCACAAAGATGTGGTTAACGTTTGGCATACATGTCATTCATGCCAGATGGTAGGTAGGACACGGACAGTAATGAAACTAGCACCTCTGTTGCCAATTCCCACATTTGAAGACCACTTCATGTGACTTATAAATGAGTGTGTAGGTCCCCTCCTGAAAAGTAGAGGAGAGAAAGAATTGGAGAAACAGGTGTTATTTACTCCCCCACAGAGTGAAGAATCAATTCCAAATGTCGTGGATTTTGATGTGCCTCAAAATATGTCAAAAACGTAGAAGTCCTTGAGCAGTGGGGTAGATTAGTAAACTATCTGTCTCAGGAGCATAGAACACAGTTGAAAGGTTTGTTATTGCAATATGAGGACATATGTTAGAATCATATGGTGGGCACTATTGTATATGAAGTTGTTGTAGAGAGTACTGTTCCGATAAAACAATCCATATCGGCTTTATCCCTCAAAGCCAGACAGGTCCAGAAGGAGTGGAGGTTATGCTCAATGAGGACATCATCGAACCAAGCCCGAGCGAGTGGAGCTCGCCGATCATCTTAGTTCCCAAACCGGATGGGTCTCAATGATTTTGCTTGGATTATTGGAAGATCGAGACTGTTACAAAATCAGACTTACATCCAATACCGACATTGGAGGACTGTATCGAGAAAGTTGGACAAGTCAGTTACATCACGAAGTTGGATTTAATGCGTGGTTTCTGGCAGGTACCTTTATCAGAGACAGTGAAATAAATTTCTGAATTGTAACAGCAAATGGTCTGTATCAATTCAAAGTGATGCCCTTTGGAATGACAAACACACCCAACACATTCCAAAGACTCATGAACAGAGTTGTAGCCTGATTAATAAACTGTGCAGTCCGTTTAGGCGATGTCGTGATCTTCACTAAGTCCTGGAAAGATCACTTGGTACAGTTGGCAGAGCTTTTTGAACGAATACGAGAAACAAAACTGCTGATAAAATTAAACAAAACACAATTTGTGAAAGCAGACATGATGTTCTAGGGACAAAATATCTGTCATGGAAGGTTGATACCATGGAACGCAAAGACAAAAGCAACCGAGGAATTTCCACGGCCAACCTCGAAGAAAAAAGGTGCTTCGCTCCTTCGGAGTCAGCGGATTCTATCGGAAGTTTGTTCCAAATGTCAGCAGTGTAGTAGCACCGTTTACCGACTTGCTGAAGAAAAACACAAAGTATTGGATGACAGAACAATGCCAGGAGACATTCGACCATTAAAAAGAAATATTGAGCACCAAACCAGTTTCAGCTACACCAAACGCTTGAAAACATTTCAAAGTTGCCGTCGATGTGAGTGACATAGGAGTTGGAACTGCACTGTGATGAGATGGGATCGTCCTTTTCAAAGAAGCTCAACATTCACCAGAGAAAATATTCCACGATTGAGAAAGGACTGTTGAGTTTGGTATTACAGTTATAACATTTTAATGTGTACTCACAGAGTGTTGGAGATGGTTGTGTACACGGACCCCAATCTGCTGACATTTTTTGAACGCTTTAAAGGCTATTTCATTGGAGTCTTATGTTACAGACTTTTAATTTAAAAATCGTACACGTAGCGTGTCGTAAGTATGTAATCTCAGATGCGTTCTCACAGATTTAACTGAAAGATTAGACGAGATTTGAAATTATCCAATGTTACATATAGGATAAGGGGAAGAAGTTAAGGTGAACTTAGATTTAGGTTATCGGTGTGTTATGGTAATGTGTTGAAAGAATAGAAAAACAAATGAGACCGTGTTTTCATTATGATTGTTCTTTTTTGAGAGAGAAGGGGTTATGAATGTGTAAAGGGTATTGTACCTTTAAGAGAGTTGAAGGATTTCCAAGCACAGTGAGTTCTGGAAAATTTACAATGTAACATGTGGTCCAGCAGCTTGCAGTACCTGGGTTACTATGAGACAAAAAATAAAATCAAATTTGATCAATTCATTTAAATTATGTCCCAAGAAGCTAAACTACAATCGAGTTTACATTTGGCATTTGGCAATATTATAAAAAAATGGAAATTACCCGATGATTTGGGATAGAAAGCTGAAAAGGAATTTGACCAGTTCGGGGAGAACTGCCACGGCACCAACATCGGCAGACTGACCGGAGAATAGGTCACCAAAATGTACCTTTATTTATCAATGACCTGTGAAACAGAAGCTCTAAGGAGAAGAAGCGAAGACAGAGGACGATACAAAGAGAAGATTCGACAGCTGGCTGGTTCTGAAATTTGAATGTTTTGGTATATCTTAATTGGGGGAGGGGTGGGGTGGGGGGATTATCGGACCAGTATTATAGAATAGTAAGTAAAAGATTGGTCAGAGAAAGGAGTTGCAAAAAGTTGTTAGGTAATTATTCCCTGTTAGACATTTTTTAAAAAAATGTTAATTCTTGCTTTAAATAGTGACCTTTAGGATGGTTATTGGCCTTCCGAATTTTTACAAATTACAGCATGGGTTAAATCTTTTCTGTGTTGCAAGTTTAAATTAGCGTGGGGTGGTGGAGATGGTGGGATGGGGGGAAGGTTTCCCCCGTGTTGTAACATATTAAATCGGATTTCTCTGCACAGATGCTGCCAGACCTGCAGAGCCTTTCCAGCACATTTCTGTCTTAGTTTCTGGTTTACGAAATCTGAAGTTCTCTTGACTTTCTTATGTGTATCATTGACAGCCACGGTTGAGGTCCTGGAGGACAGGAAGACAGCTAATGTTGTTACATTATTTGTAATTTGGCTGCAAAGAAAACCCAGGGAACTACAGACCAGTGAGTTTGATGTCAAGGGTGAATAAGTGTTTGTAGGAGATTCTGGGAGGCAGGATTTACATGCATTTGGAAAGGCAAGGACTGATTAGGGATATTCAGCACGTCTTTTTGTCTGGGAATCCATGTCTCACAAACTAGATTGGAGTTTTTGAAGAAGTGATCAGGAAGATAGATGAAGGTAAAGCAACATACGTTGTCTATGTGGACCTTATTAAGGCCCAACAAGGTTCCACATGGTAGTTTGTTTAATAAGGTTAGATCGCAGGAGATCAGGGAGAGTGATCCACTTAGATACAAACAGACTTGACTGTAGTAGACAGAGGGTGCTGGGAGAGATCTGCTGTTCCAATTGGAGGCCTGTGTCCAGCGTTGTGCCACAAGGACCAGGCTGCTGTTGTTCATGGTTTTTGTAAATGGTTTGGATGAGCATATTGGAACCGTGGATAGGAATTTGGAGGTGAAAGCCCCAAAATTGGAGTTATGGTGGACAGTGAAGAAGGCTGTCTTAGAGAACAAAGATATCTTGATCTACTTGACAAGTGGGCTGAGGATTGGCTGATGGATCTTCACGCAGATAAATGCGAGATTTTGCATTTTGTTAGACAAAAGTGTGTAGGATTTATTCAGAAAATGGTAGCGCGCTGGGGGGAGTGTTGCCAAACAGGGAAACCTCGGGTCCAGGTACATAGTTCCGTGAAAGTTGAGTCGCAGATTGACAGGACAGTGAATAAGGCGTAAGGCAAGCTGACTTCCAATGGTCAGAGGATTGATTATAGGAATTGGCACATCATGTTGTGGCTCTACAAGAGAATGGTAAGGCCACATTTGAAGCAATTCTTGTTGTCCTGTTATTGGAAGAATGTTATAAACTGAGAAGGGGACAAAAGTATTTAAAATTATGTGACAGAGACGGGAAGTTTTAAGATATAAGGATAGGCTGGGATTTTGTTCCTTTTGCGTTGGAGGCTTAGAGGTGACCTTTATTATATCATGAGATGCATGGATAGGATAAATAGACAAGATCATTTCCTCCAGGTGGGTGTGTCCAGAACCAGACAGGATAGGTTTAAGGTGAGAGTGAAGACATTTAAAAGAGATCTAAGGGACAGTTGTTTCTCACAGAGGGTGGCGTGTATATGTAGCGAGCTTTCAGAGGAAGTAGCATTGGGGAATACAGTTACAACATTTGAAAGACAATTGGATGTGTACATGAATACCAAAGGTTTGGAGGGGTGTGCGTCTAAAGAAGAAAAATAGTAATCATTCAGTTTAGGAAACCAGGTGAGTATGGACGAGTTGAGCCAAAATGTCTGTTTGAATATTGTATTATTCTAAGAGTCTATGACTTTTTCACGCCTCCTTCATCACTAGTCTTTAATTGCATTCAATTCATTTCCAGGTCAAAGCTCATCTGTAGATATTTTAAATGATCTAACTCTCCAAACCTTCTGAAATAGAGAATTCCTGATATTGATGTGGTTCTGCAGACCACAGCAGCAGCAGAAACAGAATTAAATTCTGTTTAAATTAACGTTTTTCCTGGGATAATCCCTCAGTCTACCATTCCAACCAAGTTGATCTATGGTTTAGTGGTGTATAGGTGAACGTGCCAGTGTCCCAATCGTGTGTACCTAAACCTGATGACAACCCGTTAAAGCTACCATAACTAACTGTCTGCATTCCAAACTGCAGCAATAACATGTGATAGAGAGGGTGTAATGATCACAACACCAACAAACCAACAGTACTGTCACATCCAGCCATAAATGGTGATGGACGGTTAAACAATTTCATGGAGGAGAGGGCTCACTATTATCCCCATCCTAAATAATGGAACAGTCCTGTACATCAGTGTAAAAGATAATGATGTATTTTTGGCAAGATACTCCGCCAGACGTGTTGAGTGGATGATCCACCTCACCCTCGCCATGATGCCCACAGAATCACAGATGCCAGTCTTCAATCAATTCGATTTGCTTCAAGTGAAATGAAGAAACAGCTGAACAGAGTAGATACGACAAGGGCAAAGGGCCCTGACACGATTCCTGCAACAGGACTGAAGTCTTGTGCTGCACAACAACCGTGTCCCTGGGAGAAGCTGTTTCATTCCAGCTCCAACTCTGACATCTTCTTGGCAATGTGGAAAATTACTCAACTATGTCCAGTCCGCGAAGCGGAGAATAATTACAATCTGACCATTTGCCACCCCCTCAGTCCCATCACGATAGTTAAACTGGTAGAAATTCTTTTGGACAGATCTGTCAATCCGCACAGAAATAACCAGCTCAGTGTGGTTTCCAATAGGTCCCTACGTGGAGATGGTGCTGTTGTGGAAATATCACTGGGTTACTAATCCGGTCCAGGCTAATGCCCTGGATAGCTGATGGAATTGAAAAGCAATTAACAACATATCGAGATCTAAAATCTGGTATCAGTAATGATGATGCTGAAATCAATGCCGATTGTAAACTCCAATTTGCTTCATCAATGTACATTCAGGAAGTGAATTCTGGCCTGGTGAATTCCATGCATTCCTGGTCTGGCCTAAACGATACTCTGTACACACATGCATGTGATAAACTTTTCAATGGTCTCAAAAACGGCAAAGTAGGAAACAAAATTGTATCAAACTGCTCTGAAGTTTGTAAGGATAAAACTGACAGAATTCCCGGCACCAGCCTCAGTATCGGAAAAGGGAATGGGAAACACATTTCTGTTGACCCTGCAGAGGCCTCCTTCCTAACGTCTGAGAGCTTGTGACCGCCATACTCCAGATGCCTCCCGCTCCCTTTCGTGTCGAGAAATCCTTACTCATATTCAGTGCCTTGTGTTCCACTGCTTATGTGGCAGAGAAATTCCCAGAGTCACCAGTCATTGAGTGCAGACATTTATTCTCATCTCAATGCAGAGTGGCCTGTCTGTACCTAATACGGTGGCCTCTTGTTCTAGACGTCCCAGGCCGGGGAATTATCATCTTCCAATATGTCTCACACTGTTATAGTTTTATATGTTTCACTGAGATCTCCACTCATTTTCCTGAAGCCCATTGAACACAGGCCTAAACGCCCCAAACTCTGCTCTCACAACAAGCCTGTCATTCCAGAGATCAGTCTGGTCATCCTTCACTGCACTCCCTCAATGTCAGGTTTGTCACTTATTAGGTAAGGAGACCAGTACTGCACACAATACTGCACAATGTTCGAGATGGGCTCTCACCGAGGCCCTGTACAGCTGCAGTAAGACACCCTTACTTCTGTCAGTCAATCCCCTAGAAATTAAGGTCAACACACCATTTATCTTCCTGCCTGCTTTCTGCTCTTGCAATATTGCTTTCAGTGACTGGTGTACAAGGAAATACAGATCCTTTAAAATGTTCCAGCTCCCCACTTGGTGGGTTTGTGTACACTGGTCAGCGTGTCAATGCCATTCCCAGTATTGACTTCTGGGTTCAGAACTCACTGCCCTGCACTGACTTCGGAGGGCTGCGCAACAGGAAAAAAAAGAAAGAACATAAATCCCTTCAAAGACCAACATGTTTCATACAATCCCTTTTGAAATGATAGTTTGCTGTTCTATTGTACCTATCAAAGTACACACCATCACATCCACCCCCATTGATCTTCATCTGCCACATATTTGCCCATTCACTCCACTTGTCTCAATCACTTTGGAGCTGTTTTTTTAAAAATCCTCCTCACCCACTAACAATCCGACATCATTTAGTGCTGTCAGCAGACTGAGAAATATTGCATTTGATTCCCTCACCTAAATGATGGTAAGCATTGAGAATAGCTGTGTCGCAATCACTAATCCCTACGACACGCCATGATCCTTCAACTTCAAAACAGATTGTTTTATTCCTGTTCACTGTTTCGTGTCAGTTGTCCTATTCTAAAATCATGTTCATATTTTAGTCCCAATGCCGTAACATTTGAATTTGCACACTCAGCCATAGTCTTTATCAAGATCTTTCTGAAAATCTAAATGCATTGCATCCATTTCTTTTCTGTATGCATCGACCAGTCAGTTTGTCAAATATAATTCCCATTTCATGTTGACCCATTACATAAGAACGTACAAACTAGGAGCAGGAGTAGGCCATCGGGCCCTTCAAGCCTGCGCCACCATTCAATAAGATAATGGCTGATCATTTCATAGCCTCAGCTCCACTTACCCGCCCACTCACCATAATCCATCATTCCTTTAATCTTCAAACAATTATCTATAAGAGTTCAAACACATTCAATGACAAATCCTCAAGAATTCTTCAGGTTCACAAGCTTCTTGATCAAGACGTTCCTTCTCAATTCAATCCTAAATCTGCTCCATATAGTTTTGAGGCTTTGCCCTGTTATCTAATTTCACATGCTTCTGGAATCATCCTTTATATTTCTATCGTACCTACTCCCTTCACAATTATAAATGTTTCTATTCCTTCCTCCCTCAATCTTTCAAATTCCAATCAATGTATAATTCCAATGTATTCAGTCTCTCCTCATAACCAAACCCCTCACCTCTGGAACCAACCTAACGAGCCTCCTCTGCATACATTGTAGTGCGAGTATTTCCTTTCTCAGACGGGGAGACCAAAACTGCACGTACTACAGGTGTGGTCTCCTCAGCACCCTTTAAATCTGCAACATAACTCCCTACTTTTACACTCAATCCCTTTCGCAATGAAGGACAAAATTCAATTTGCCTTGTTAATTACCTGTTGCCCCTACAGACCAGCTTCTGTGATTCATGCACAAGGACACCCAGGTCCCTCTGCACAAGAGCATGCTGCATTTTTAAACAATTCAAATAAGAGTCCTCTTTAGTATTTGTCCTACCAAAATGGATGATTTTACATTTATTATAATTGCACTCCATCTGCCAGACCTTGACCCACTCACTTCAACTCTTTATGTCCCTTTGTAAAGTTTAACCATCCTCTCCACATTTTACTCTGCCAGTCATGTTAGTATCGTCTGCAACCTTTGAGACACTACACGTGCTCCCCTACTCCAAATTATCTATGTAAGCTGTGAATAATTGCAGTCCCAGCACCGATCCCGGAGGCACTCCACTACTCACTGATCAGCAACCAGAAAAACAATCATGTATTCCCACTCGTTGCTTCATGTTAGTTAACCAATCCTCTCTCCATGCTAATACATTGCCCGTAATGCCACACCTGACACAGCAGCCTTTTTGGCGTCACTATATTGAATGTCTTTTGGAAATCTCAGTACACCACACCTACTGGGCTCCTGTAGATTAGATTAGATTAGATTACTTACAGTGTGGAAACAGGCCCTTCGGCCCAACAAGTCCACACCGCCCCGCCGAAGCGTAACCCACCCATACCCCTACATCTACATCTACCCCTTACCTAACACTACGGGCAATTTAGCATAGCCAATTCACCTGGCCTGCACATCTTTGGACTGTGGGAGGAAATCGGAGCACCCGGAGGAAACCCACGCAGAGTGTGGAGAACGTGCAAACTCCACACAGTCAGTCGCCTGAGGCGGGAATTGAACCCGGGTCTCAGGCGCTGTGAGGCAGCAGTGCTAACCATTGTGCCACCGTGTAATGTCTTCATAGAATTCCAGTAGGTTAGTTACACGTGGCCTGCCTTTCATTAACCAACACTGTGTCTCCCCAACGGGACAATTTCTATCAAGATGCATTGCCATTTATTCCTTGATTATAGATTGAAATATTTTCTCCTACAGATGTTCAGCTAACCAGTCTATAATTCCCGTCATGTTGTCTATCTCCCTTTTTAAACAGTGGTGTCTGTACTCCTGTTTTCCAATTTGCTGGAATTGTGTCAGAGTCAAGTGAAATCAGAAAAATTTCCAAAAGTGCATTTGTTATTTCTCTCATCACCTCTGTTAGTACCTTGGGATACATTCCATCAGGGCCAGGAGACTTATCTACCTTTGGCTCCATGAGCTTGCCCAACAATATCTCTCTCTTGGGAATGGTTGTTTCCAGGTACTCACTTATCTTCCTGTCTTTGACAATTACTGACATGTTATTAGTGTCCTTCATTGTGTAGACCAACTAAATAACTCTTCAATTCCTTGTCCATTTCCTCATATCTCATTACTGGATCCCACTTCTCACATTCTAAAGGACAATTGCTTACCTTAGCCATTCATTTCGTTTTGTATATTTATAGAATATTTTGCTATCTGTCTTTATATTCTGAGGTAGTTTACTCTTGTAACCTATCGGATGTGACTTGATAACTTTTTTGTTGCTTTATTTTGACATTTAAAGGTTTTGACATTATTTCGACATTTAAAGTTTTCCCAATCTTTTACTTCCCCACTGGTCTTTGCCATTATTTATGCCATTTATTTTAATTTGATAGCCTCCCTTATTTCCTGAGACATTCATGGCAGATTACGCTTTTCCTATAGTCCTTCCTTTTCACCATTATATGCTGTTGCTGAGAACGTTGAAAAATTGTTTTGAAATCCTTCCACTGTTCATCAACGGTTCCACCATAAAGTCTTCACTTCCAGCCATCTTTATCCAAGATCAAAGGGTTGTACAAGTCATGCACATGAATTGTACACACCTAAGATGGCTCTTAAGTACTTAATCAGTCAGAATGGAGAGGCGGGTTTGATTGATTAAAATGCAAATCACAGAATTTATTTCAAGTCACTGCCTGGAGACACCTTCAGGTACTATCGATGTAAATGAAGTAACAGTTGCGGTCAGATAATGTATTCTAAGCTTGAGGCCTTGTTTGGACTCTGTCTGTGTCTTGCCCTGGAGTCAGACTGGTTTTATTTACAAAGTAGGAGTAGCGCGCATGTGTATGTGTGAGAGAGAGGGCGTGTCTGCGTGAAGGGGAGTGAGAGACACCCATTCTGTATGTGAGAGAGAGTGAGGTGGATTGTGCGTGTGTGCGGGGGAGGGAGAGAGAGAGCGGGTCTGTGTTCGTCCGTGTGTGTGACAGAGTGGAGTGCATGTGTGGATCGTGAGAGAGGGGCAGTGTGAATGTGTGTGAGGGGCAGATAGGGAGAGTGTGCATCAGTGTATGTAACGGGGAGAGTGAGAATGTGTACTTGTCCAGACTAAGGCACAGACAAATACAGTGGTTTCAGAGCTTCCCCTCTCTGTAGCCTCTGCTCCATTTGTTGTTCATGTTGCAGACCCAGATGCTGTAACTACAGTACCCATGTTCCATTCAGAGTTGCGTCACCAAATCATCAGGTTTTCCGGGATATCTGAGGCAGCTCACAGCACAACCTTCTGCAAACCATCCCCAGCAGCTCCACTAAGTGGAGGTGAGAGAGAGGGGCGAGAGAGAAAGGAAGAGACATGAGAGAGAGAGAGAGAGAGGGGATGGGCAAGAGAGAGAGAGGTGGGTGGTTGAGAGAGAGAGAGGGAGCAGCGAGAGCGAGAGGGAGGGCGGGCGACAGAGAGGGGGGAGCAAGAGAGAGAAGGAGGAGGTAAGAGAGAGGGAGGGGAGCGAGGTAGAGAGGGACGTGCGAGAGAGAAAGGGAGAAGGTGAGAGAGAGAGGCGGCGGGCATGAGAGACAGGTGGGTGGGTGAGAGAGAGAGGGAGGGGCGAGAGAGAGGGGGGGTGCGGGACGAGAGAGGGTGGGGTGATACAGAGAGAGGCAGGGGGCGAGAGAGAGAGGTGGGCGGGAGAGGGAGAGAGAGGGAGGGTGAGAGGGGGGTGAGAGAGAGGGAGAGGGTGTGAGAGAGAGGGATGGGGTGAGAGAGAGAGGGAGGGGGCGAGAGTGAGAGGGGGGCGAGAGAGAGGGGGGGGGCGAGAGAGAGAGGGAGGGGGCGGGAGAGAGAGAGGGAGGGGGCGGGAGAGAGAGAGGGAGGTGACGAGAGAGAGAGGGAGGGGGACGAGTGAGAGAGGGAGGGGGACGAGAGAGAGAGGGAGGGGGACGAGAGAGTGAAGGGGGCGAGAGAGAGAGTGGGTGAGAGAGAGAGGGAGGGGGCGGGAGAGAGAGGTGGGCGGGAGAGAGAGGGAGGGGGAGAGGGGGTGAGAGAGAGGGAGAGGGTGTGAGAGGGAGGGATGGGGTGAGAGAGAGAGGGAGGGGGCGAGAGAGAGAGGGGGGCGAGAGAGGGGGGGGCGAGAGAGAGAGGGAGGGGGCGGGAGAGAGAGAGGGAGGGGGTGGGAGAGAGAGAGGGAGGTGACGAGAGAGAGAGAGGGAGGGGGACGAGTGAGAGAGGGAGGGGGACGAGAGAGAGAGGGAGGGGGACGAGAGAGTGAAGGGGGCGAGAGAGAGAGTGGGTGAGAGAGAGATGGAGGGGGCGGGAGAGAGAGGTGGGCGGGAGAGAGAGGGAGGGGGAGAGGGGGGTGAGAGAGAGGGAGAGGGTGTGAGAGAGAGGGATGGGGTGAGAGAGAGAGGGAGGGGGCGAGAGAGAGAGGGGGGGCGAGAGAGAGGGGGGTGCGGGACGAGAGAGGGTGGGGTGATACAGAGAGAGGCAGGGGGCGAGAGAGAGAGGTGGGCGGGAGAGGGGGGGGAGAGAGAGTGGGGGGAGGGGGGTGAGAGAGAGGGAGAGGGTGTGAGAGAGAGGGATGGGGTGAGAGAGAGGGAGGGGGCGAGAGAGAGAGGTGGGCGGGAGTGAGGGGGGGAGAGAGAGGGGGGGGAGAGGGGGGTGAGAGAGAGGGAGAGGGTGTGAGAGAGAGGGATGGGGTGAGAGAGAGGGAGGGGGCGAGAGAGAGAGGTGGGCGGGAGAGAGAGGGGGGGAGAGGGGGGTGAGAGAGAGGGAGAGGGTGTGAGAGAGAGGGATGGGGTGAGAGAGAGGGAGGGGGCGAGAGAGAGAGGGAGGGGGCGAGAGAGAGAGGGAGGGGGCGGGAGAGAGAGAGGGAGGGGGCGGGAGAGAGAGAGGGAGGTGACGAGAGAGAGAGGGAGGGGGACGAGTGAGAGAGGGAGGGGGACGAGAGAGAGAGGGAGGGGGACGAGAGAGTGAAGGGGGCGAGAGAGAGAGTGGGTGAGAGAGAGAGGGAGGGGGCGGGAGAGAGAGGGGGGCGGGAACGAGAGAGGGAGGGGGCAGAAGAGAGAGAGGGAGGTGACGAGAGAGAGAGGGAGGGGGACGAGTGAGAGAGGGAGGGGGACGAGAGAGAGAGGGAGGGGGACGAGAGAGTGAAGGGGGCGAGAGAGAGAGAGAGAGTGGGTGAGAGAGAGAGGGAGGGGTGAAAGAGAGGGATAGGGAGGCGAGAGAGAGAGAGAGGGCGGCTTACAGATGCTGTAACGAAGTAGAGGGCCCGATATCCGTTCCCTCACCCTCTACCTCGACATGTGGGGAGGATCCTTCAAAAAGCCAGAGAGGACCAGGACACCTTGTGTGGAGATTCTGAAACATCGACGTCCCACCAACCAAGTAAGTATCAATGTTCAGTAAAGAGCAATTCTCAATTTAAACTCGCTGGCAGTTCCAATCTAATCTCTCTCACTTTTCAGGCTTAGTTAACAGCATTAATGAAAGACTAAAAATAAAAATAATGTTTCTTCTCTTCAGTAAAAATGTTAAAAAGAAAAAAAGTAAATGATATAAGTTCATTCCGAAAAATCTAAAACATGACGTTCATTCAAAATTATGGGCAATCCTCGTAAATACTCGACATCATTTCTCTCACGAAATCTTCTTACGAGTGTTTGTAATCTAGCATCTGCTTCTTTAATTTCAACGGACTATCGTGCCCTGCTATCAAATGCTCATAGTAAATGTCCCTTCCTCTCTGAACCTTTGGTAAACTGTCAATATATTTCCAAATAACTGGATGTTCCACATCATGTTCGCATTGTCATCTCCTGTGGACAGCTTCTGCATTATTGTCTGTTTTGTCGTCATTGTTTAAAGTTCTTTCATATAAATTCCACATTCCAACTGGAAAAAGCGGTGAACGCCGACCATTTCCACTGCGTAATCTTCTACCTCCATAGTTATCATCGAACCAGTCCAGCAGCGGTTGCAGTTCATCTGGAAGCGTATCAGTCAAATGTTCAATAGCTTCATGAATGTTTTCAATGTGAATAAATGCAAGACCGATTATCATTTTAGCTCTGAAATAAAACTCTGAGTCAATGTTATACTTACTCAGGTGTCTTTTTAACATTTTTACTAAAGGCAATAAACATTATTTTTATTTTTATTGCTTTGATTAATGCTTTTACCTAAGCCTGAAAAGGAATAAATATGAGCTGCGCTGAAATAGTTCTGTGCCTAAATGCGTCTGCGGCAAAATGGGCTGCACCAAACAGACCCCACCAAACAGAATGAAGTATTCAGTAAATTACCGCACAGGGGGACGCCCTATAACCATCCCAGGCTGTTATGCAGAAGAGGGTGAGCCCTAGGTAGCTGTCAGGAAATGCAGAGTATAGATCATTACTCATTTTGTGTTTGGAAAGCTGTAACGAGTGGAATTCTTCAGGGATCTGTATGAGGTCATCAACAAATTACAATCTATTCTAATGAACCGGATGAAGGAGATGGAGCTCAATTTGCTCATGCACCAGGCTAGTCATTCAATAAGATGTCAAATGGAGACAGAGCGTCTGCAATGGGATACGGACAGGGGGAGGGTAGAGCGTCTGCAAGGGAATGCAGACAGTGGAAGGACAGATCACCTGCAATTGGAGACAGACGGGGAGAGGGCAGAGCGTCTGCAATGGGATACAGACAGTGGAGGGAAGACTGTCTGCAATGAGATACAGACAGCGGAGGGCAGAGTGAGGGCAGTGCGTCTACAATGGGATACAGACAAGGAAGGGCAGTGTGTCTGCAATGGGAGACGGACTGGGGGAGATATGCACCTCTGCAATGGGATACAGACAGGGGGAGGGAAGAGCGTGTGCGATGGGAGACAGACAGGGGAAGGGTAGAGCGTCTGCAATGGGATACAGACAGGGGAAGGGAGAGCGTCTGCAATGGGATACAGACAGGGGAGGTCGGACCGTCTGCAATGGGATACAGACAGGGGAAGGGCAGAGTGTCTGCGATGGGAGACAGACAGGGGAAGGGAGAGCGTCTGCAATGGGATACAGACAGGGGAGGTCGGACCGTCTGCAATGGGATACAGACAGGGGAAAGGAAGAGCGTCTGCAATGGGATACAGACAGGGGGAGGGGAGAGCGTCTGCAATGGGATACAGACAGGGGAAGGGTAGAGTGTCTGCAATGGGATACAGACAGGGGGAGGGGAGAGCGTCTGCAATGGGATACAGACAGGGGGAGGGGAGAGCGTCTGCAATGGGATATAGACAGGGGAGGTCGGACCGTCTGCAATGGGATAGAGACAGGGCAGGGGCAGAGCGTCTGAAATGGGATACAGTCGGGGGAGGGAAGAGCGTCTGCAATGGGATACAGACAGGGGGAGGGAAGAGTGTCTGTAATGGGATACTGATGGGTGAGGTCAGAGCTTCTGCAGTGGGATATAGGCAGGGGTGGCATAACGTCTGCAGTGGGATACAGATGGGGTGGGCAGAGCACCTGCATTGGGATCCAGATAGGGGAAGAGCAGAGTGTCTACAATGGGATACAGACAGGGGGAGAGAAGAGCGTCTGCAATGGGATCCAGACAGGGGAGGGGAGAGCATCTACAATGCGATACAGACAGCTGAAGTCAGTGCGTCTGTAATGGGATACAGACGGGGAAGGTTTGAGCGTCTGCAATGGGATACAGACAGGGGAGGGCAGAGCATCTGCAATGTGATACTGACAGAGGGAGGGCCGAGCGTCTGCAATGGGATACAGACAGGGGAGGGCAGAGCATCAGCAATGGGATACAGACGGGGGGAGGCAGAGCATCAGCAATGGGACACAGACGCGGGGAGGCAGAGCATTAGCAATGTGATACGACAGGGGGAGGGCCGAGCATCTGCAATGGGATACAGACAGGGGAGGGCAGAGCATCAGCAATGGGATACAGACAGTGGGAGGGCAGAGCATCTGCAATGGGATACAGACAGGGGAGGGCAGAGCATCAGCAATGGGATACAGACAGTGGAGGGCAGAGCATCAGCAATGGGATACAGACAGGGGGAGGGCCGAGCATCTGCAATGGGATACGGACAGGGGAAGGCAGAATAAGCAATGGCATAAAGACAGAGGATGGCTGTGATCAAAGCTTCAGCAGAAAACAAAAACAGTACAATATATATGTGACGGAAATTTTCTGTTTTGTGGAAAAGACGAAACAGCAGAAATTTATTTAACTGCAAGGAGAATGCAGAACTCAGTGTTACAGAGAGATTTGTGGGTCGTAGTACATGAATCATATCAAATTAACCTGAAGATGTAGCAAGTGATTTGGAAGGTAAATGTCATGATCCTGTTTCGTGCAAGGGGTGTTGGGTATGATCTTAGTGATGTTTTTTGCATCAGTACAGGGCATTGCTGAGATTACATCTGTTGTATAATGTGTAGTTATAACTGCCTAACCTGAAAAAAAAATTGCTTTCGAAATGTCTCAAAGATGTTTCTCTTTATGCATTCTTGGGATGAAGACATTACGTTCTGAAGAATTAACAGTTAGGCCTGAGAATGAGGGATGGTTTATTGACCATATAAGATCTGGAGAAGAGTGTAGTTGGTGAATACTGGATGGATATTTCTTATAGTGTGGGAGAATAAAACTGGGGAAATAATTTAAGAATAAGTCAGTTTCAAAGGAAAGGTCATTGGACAGTAAAATTGAACTGTGAATTCTCTTCCCACATATTCTGACGGACAAGCTGAGCTTTTCCAGCAATTACTGTACATGTTTAAGAATATTCATTTTAACACAGACTTTGTGAAGACATGAAACGCTTATTTTTACATTATACAAGCACATAGTAATACATCTTCAAAACAAGTAGGACCATTTATTGTGAATGAATTGATTCTGCAATAACACACTGACCTGGAGTCGAGAATGTTATGGAGTCATATAGTTCAGACAATGTTCAAGAAGAGCTCACAGAGTCCAGTGTGGGACTGGAAACGTTACTGATTTAACTTACAGATGGAAAATATAGCCTATCTGTGGAGAAACATTCTATTGCTCCCTTTCTGCTTCCCAATCGCTCATCACAGCAATGTGTGGGAGTGAAAAAAAGCCCAGTCGTCTTTCCCACTAATGGAGGATTCCTGATGAGGATTCATTGGAATCTCCCCATTACCTGAAGCAAAACAATTCTGCCAAATTCAACTGTTTCATGAAGAAATACCATTGTCAGAAGGCTGTGCAAGTAGAATAACAACAGAAGTAATTATTCGACTCAATAGTGAACAGACAGGAGATTCTGTGGCAGCAAATGGGAATCCGGAATGGTGTGTAGCCTCCCACATGCCCAGGGTCCAGGATGTCTCAGAGTGGCTGCAGAACGTCTCACCGGGAGTAGGGGGAGGGTGGTGGGAGCGGGAAGCAGTCAGAAGTCATTGTGCACATTGGTACAAAGGACAGAATGACACAGGTAGAAATAGTGATGACATCCTACAGAGTGATTGTGGAGAGCTACGGAAAAGGATAAAATGCACGGTAATATCCAGTTTACTTCCAGTTCTCCGTGCTAGTGAGGGTAACAATAGGAGGATATGGCAGATGAAGGGGTGGCTAAAGAATTGGTGCAGGGGGCAGAGATTTTTGGATTACTGGGATCTTTTGTGGGGCAAGGTGGCGTGTTCAGGAAGGACAAGTTGTACCTGAGCTGGAAGGGGACCAGTATCCTGGCAGGCAGGTTTGCAACTGCTGCAAGGGAGGGTTTCAACGAGATTGGCTGGGGTTGGGGAGTGGTGAGATCCTCAACAGCAGGAAGGCAAGTGCGAGGCTGGAAGGAGATACAGTAATCAGAAACAGTAAAATGAAGAGACAGGTCAGGCTAGACAACGACAGGGAGCAAGGAATGTCTGTTGGATTAAATCTCAACTGTTTCAATGCAAGATGGCTGACAGGTAAGGCTGATGAACTGTGGACATGGATCGCTGCGTGAGACTGGGACATTATAGCCATTACTGAAACATAGATAAGGGAGGGGCAGCACTGACAGCTTAAAGTACCAGGGGACAGGTGCTTTATACGGGACAGAGATGGTGGAAAGAGGGGACAGAGAGTTTCATTTTTGATTCAGGCGAGTAACACAGCAGTAATCAGAGATAAAATAACTGATGAATCATCCTGTGAGGATTTGTCTGGGGAGCTCATAAATAAGAAGGGAATGGTGATAGGATTTAGATTGTACTATAGGCCCCCAAATAATAAACGAGGAATTAGTGGAACAAAAATATGTAGACAGACTGGGGAGACGCACAGGGCCAATAGGATTGCATTAGTAGGAGATTTTAATTTTCCTAACATAGACTGGGAATGACATAGAATTAAGGACTAAAATGGGGTGAATTTATTAAGTGTGTTCAGAATAGTTTCCTCAAGCAGTAAGTAGAGAGTGCAAATCGGGAAGGGACGAAGCGTGACCTACTCTAAGATCGAGGGCAGGACAGGTGTCTGAGGTGATAGTGGGGGAGCCCTCTGGGACCCGCGAAAATAGTTCTATTAATTTTTAAATAGTTATGCAGAAGGATAAAATTGGTCCACATGTTCAAGTTCAAACTTGGGGCAAGGCGAATTTTGATGGAATGAGACAGGAGCTTGTAGGGGTTGGTTGGAGGGGTTTCTTTGCAGGCGAAGGGACCTCCTGCAAGTGGGAGGACTTTAAAAGTGAAATGTCGACAGTTCAAGGTCTATGTGTTACTGTGAGGGTAAAAGGCAAGGTTGGTAGGAAGAGGGAACCTCGGATGTCAGGAGATATTGAGGCTTAGACCAGCAAAAAGGAGGCGTGGCTCAGGTCCAGGCAGCTGGGATCGAGGGAATACCTGGAGGTGTACACGGGGTACAGTAGTTTACTGAAAAAGGAAATCAGGAGGGTGAAAAGGGGGCACAAAATAGCTTTGGCTGATAAGATTAGTGTGAATCCAAAGAGGTTCATTAAGTATATTAAAGTCAAAAGAATAGCTAAGTGAGAAAATGACCCCTCAAAGTCCAAAATGGACGTGCATGTCCTGAAGATTTGCGAGATTCTCAATGAATATTTCTCCTCTGTCTTTACCGTGGAGTAATACATGAACCTTGGGAGGCTGACAAAAGTCGTAGTGTTATCTTGGGGTGAGTCAATATCACAGGAGAAGGTGTGTTGGATGCGTTAGACTGTATGAAGGTGGATAAATCTCCTGGTTGTAAACAGATGCATCCAAGAACACTGCAAGAGGCTACAGAAGAAACTACGGGGACCCTGGTTGATATTTTTGCATCATCGTTAGCAACAGGTTAGATTCCAGAATATTGGAGATTAGCAAATGTTGTGCCATTATTCAGAAAGGGAAGCAAAGAAAAATCTGGGATCGATAGACCAGGAAGTCTAATATCTGTGGTACGAAGGTTGCTTGAGAAGACTCTGAGGTGTGCGATATGCATGCATTTGGAAATATAAGGTTTGTTTAGAAATAGTTTTTTTGACAGATTCCCTACAGTATGGAAACAGACCGTCTGGCACAACAAGACCACACTAACCCTCCAAACAGTCACCCACCCAGTTCCATTTCTCTACCCTATATTTACCCCTGACGAATGCACATAACACGATAGGTAACTTAGCATGGCCAATTCACCTGACCTATAGATCTTTGGATTGTGTAAGGAAAATGGAGCACCCAGAGGAAACACACACAAACACAGTGAGAATGTGCAAACTCCATACAGAGCGTCACCCGAAGCTGGAACCAAACCCGGATCCATGACATTATGAGGCAGCAGTACTAGCCACTGAACTACCATGTCACCCTTGCTTTTTTTCAACACAGTTCAATGACACAGGTACAAAATCTATTCTGCCCTTCACCCATGATGCACGTTCGAATATCACATACCATGGTTAATTTATTCTCCACTGAAAGTGTCATCTTATTATTAGTTTGATATTAGTTTTATATCTTATTAGTTTGATATTATTAATTTTAATAATTATTATTAATAGTTGTTTTTATACTGGAAAGATTGCATGGCTTTGTGAGTGGGAGATCATGCCTCTCAAATTTGTTTGAGTTCATTGATGAAGTGACCAGGAATGTTGATGAGGGTAGGGCGGTAGAGTGTGTGGTTTTCAGTAAGGCCTTTGACAAGGTTGCCATTGATAGGCTGGTCTGGAAGGTTAGACTCGCATGGAATCCAGAGGGACCTGGCAAATTAGATATACAATTGGCTTCATGGTAGTAAGCAGAGTGTAATAGTGGAAGGGTTCTCTCGGACTGGAGGCCTGTGACACATGAAGTGCCTCAGGGGTCGCTGCTGGGCCCGTTGCTATTTGTTATCTGTATCAATGATATTCTTGCGAATGTGCAAGGCATGGCTAGGAAACTTGAAGATGACACTAAGATAGGTGGTATCGTGGACAATGAGGAAGTATATCAGAAATTGCAGCAGGACGTTGATCAAACTGGAGAAGTGGGCCAAGGAATATTTTGGCAACGTTAGATCAAGGTAGGAGTTTCATGTTGATTGGTAGGACCTTAAGGAGTGTAGTTGAGCAGAGGGACCATGGAGTTTAGGTCCACCGTTCTCTGAAAGTGGGGTCATAGTTAGATATGGTAGTGAAGTAGGCTTTTGCCACACTAGCAAGCATCGGTCAGGACATGGAGGAGAGCAGTTGGGAAGTTATGTTATAGTCATACAGGATGTTGGTGAGGCTGCACTTGTAGTGTTGTGTTCAGTTTTAGTCACATTGCGATCGGAAGGATGTTTTTAATTTGGAATGTGTGCAGACGGAATTTATAAAAATGTTGCCAGGACTCAACAGTATGAATTAATGGGAGAGGTTGGACAAGCGAGGACTTTTTTTCTTTAGAGCACAGGAGAGGGGCCTATAGAAGTTTACATGGATAGGGTGAATGGACCCAACAAATTTTTCCGAGAGTTGGGGAATCAAGGAGGGGAGAGCATCAGTTTAAGGTCAGAGGGGAAAGAATAAAAGGGAAACTGATGGAAACTGTTTTACACAGAGAGTGGCACACAAAGGGAATGAGCTGTCAACAGAAGTGGTTGATGCATTTATATTAAGGATACGTAAATGGCATTTGGGCAAGTACATGGACAGGAAAGGACGAGAATGCCAAGTGCTGGGAAATGAGGTTAGTGTGGTTGGATATTTGGGTCAGCATGGACGAGTTTGAGCCAAAGGGCCTCTCTGCCTCTCTCCATGATCTAGGACTTGATGACTCTACACATAGAACAGTATTTGGGTCAAACTCTCATTTTTCCTTAGGTCATAAGTTCGAATCATATTTGGACAATGTTCTTTCAAGTTAACTTTGCAGATATTTTGCTTTTCAGTTTGTTATCGACAATACGTGTGTGTGTGTGTGTGTGTGTGTGTGTGTGTATGTGTGTGTGTGTGTGTGTCTGTCTGTCTGTCTGTGTGTGCGTGTGTGTCTGTGTGTGTGTCTTTGTGTGTGTGTGTGTGTGTGTGTTTCTCAGTATTTTTCAAAGGGAAATATCACTGTACATATTTGCAATATCCTCTCGTCATTCCACTTTCCATCATAGTTTGTTTTGGTCATAGACATGTTGTTTTAGTAGATTAAAGAAATCTGCCTGACTTGTTCCGAACACTGACCCTGACACACTCTGAGAACTATATCTTTGGCCATATCACCAACATAGTTATAATTATTTTTTGTGGGCAGTGGAGGAGTGGGGCCAGAAAAGGGAGAAGTGAGCCAAAACAACACAGGGAATTATCGACTCAATCAGCCAAGGTCAGAGACGAGGAGTTCCTTGGAGGGGATTCTGAGGGATGGAATTTGCATTTATTTAGAAAGACAAGGAATGATTAGGGATAGTCAATATGGATTTGTGAAATCATGTCTAATTAATGTGATTGAGTATTATAAAGAGATGACAAAGAAGATTGAAGAATACACTGTGGTGTACAATTTTTACATAAATTTCAGCAAGGCATATAATAAGGTTCCCCATCGTAGACTGATTACTAAAATTAGATTATATGTAATCGAGTAAAAGCTAACCAATTGGATACAAAATTGGATTGAAGGTAATGGATTGTTTTCCAAACTGAAGTCCTGTGGCCAGCGGTGTGCTGAAAGAATCAGTGCTGAGCTCACTGCTTTTCATCACGGATATAAACAACTTTGATGTGATTATCGGAGGTATGGTTAGTAAGTTTACAGATAACATCACCGAATTGGTTCAGTGGACAGTGAAGAAGATTATCTCAGAATATAACGGGATCCTTGACCATCAATGAGCCAAGGACTGGCAGATGGAGTTTAATTTAGATATTGGTGAGGTTTGACATTTCGGTAAGTTAAAGCGGGGTAGTGCCCTGGGAAATGTTGCTTAACAAAGAGAACTATGGGTGAAGATTCATAGTTCCTTTAAAGTGGAGTTTAGGTCGGTAGAGTAGTGAGGAACGTGGTTGACATGCTTGTCTTAATCGGTCAGAACATTGAGAATTGGAGTCGGGGTAGCGTGAGGGGCTTGGACAGGACGTAGGTGAGGCCACTTTAATAAAACTGCGTACATATCAGTTGACTCATTTAAAGGATGGATGTTGTTAAGCTTGAAAGGGTGCAGAAAAGATTTACAAAGATTTTCTGGAACCTGAGGGTTTGAGCTACAGGGAGATGATGAACAGGATGAGGCTTTTTCCCCTGGACTGTCAGAGACTGAATGGTGACATGACAGAGGTTTAATAAAGTCCTGAGGGGCATGGATAGTCTGATTGGACAAGATCTTTTTCCCAGAGTAGGGGCGTCCAGAACTAGACGGCATAGTGTGAAGGTGACAGGGCAAAGACTGAGAAGGGACCTGAGGGGAAACCTTTTCATACAGAGGCTGGTGGGTGTACTGTCAGAGAAAGTAGTGAAAGCGGGTACAATTACACGTTTAAAATGTAACTGGATAGTTACATAAATGGGAATGGATCATGTGATGTGGGCCAAATGCTGCCAAGTGGGACGAGATCTGATTAAGATGCCTGATCGGCATGGACAAATTGGACAAAAGGATCTTTTTCCACGCTGTATGATTCTCTTATTCTCACAGCGGATGAGGAAGAATTCTAAAAGGGCCATTCGAATGGGAATTCTCTTCCCCGGAAGTTTGTGGTGCCTCTCTGATTACAAGTATTCACAGCTGAGTTAGCAAAAGATTTGACAGAAAAGTGAGTCACGGATAATGGGACACAGACAGGACGATGAGGCTGAGACCACAATCTGATCAGCCATAATCTTAATGCCTGGTGGAGAAGGCTCAAATTCTCTAATGACCCACTCCTGCTCCTCAGTCCCATGTTTCTGTGTTCCAGTCAACCCCTCTAACCTTTTAGACAGGAGCAGTTAGAGTCCACTTATTGTTATAGCATGGTGCACAGAAATAGAGGAGTCAGTTCGGTCCCTGGAGACTGTCCCACTCGGTTTGGGAGATTTGGAAAATGTAATTGGAAGACCCAGGCTGGATATGGAAGAGGTTGCTCATTTCTCTTTACAAAACTTCCCCTCTCTGTATCTTGTGCTTCATTTGTTGATCATATTGTAGACCCAGATTCACTGTGAATACAGCCCCCAAATCTCACCCAGTGATGGCTCACAAAGTCCACGGGTCTCCCTGGTTGCAACATTCCATAAAAGACCTTCCAGGAAAATAACACATACGAACTTTCCAATAACAGAAGGGGAGAGCATCAGGAACAGGGGCAAGGCATTCACATCCCAAGCCTGCCTTGCCCTTCACTAAGATCAAGGCTGATCTGCTCCAAGTCTCAAATCTTCTTAATGTCCAAGTCTTCTTGAGCACTTCCATAGAACACAGAACAAAGAACAGTACTGATTTGGAGATGTCGGTGTGCGACTGGGGTGTACAAAGTTAGAAATCACATAGCACCAGGTTATAGTCCAACGGGTTTAATTGGAAGCACACTAGCTTTTGGAGCATCGCTCCTTCATCAGGTGATAGTGGAGGGCTCGATCATAACACAGAATTTAGAGCAAAAATTTACAGTATGATTTAACTGAAATTATACATGGAAAAATTGATTCTCTGTTAAGCCTTTCATCTGTTAGAATACCATGATAGTTTCACTTCTTTCATGTGTAAATCCCAAAACCTTTTTTTAAAAAAAAGTTGCATTCTCAGGTGAGCTGTGAACAATGGTGATAGCAAAACAAAATGTTGAAAGTGTTGGCCCCCTGTGTTCTCTGACTATGCCGTGATGTTTAGATTGATTCTAAGCTAAAAATTGAGATAACGGAGTTTTACATGAATTCATGCAGATTTTCAGCTCCTGGGGAAAAACCTTGTCTATTGACCCGATCGATGATCATCATGATTTTAAACACCTTTATCTATTAACTTCTCAGCTTCCCATATTCAAGTGAAAACAGCCCCAGCTTATTCAGCATTTCCCTAACGCGCAAACCCTCCAATCCTGGCAACATCCTTGTTCATTATTTCTGAGCCCTTTCATGTTTCACGACATCCTTCCTGTGGCATTGAGAACAGAATTGCACACAGTATTCGAATAGTAGTCGGGCCAAACACTGTTTAGTTCCCTGAGCGCCCCAGTCTTTATCCAAAGTAAGTTCCAAAATGAAATATTTGTTTTGGATCTTGTAGTTTCACACATCGTTGCCTTCATTGATCATTAAGGAGACCGGATTTGTCCCGAGCTCTTCTTTTGCCCTTAATACCCTTGTAGAGTCTCTTTTGATTCTCTTTAACTTTCTCTGCCAAAGCTATCTCGTGTCCCCTTTTTACATTCCTGATTTCCATCCTAAGTGTATTCCAACAGACCGGATGCTCCTGAAGGGATTCCCTTGAGTCAGCCAGTTATATCTGACATGTGACCCCTTTTTTCTTGACCACAGCCTCGAAACTCAGCCAGTGTTTCCTAATTCAGTCAGCATTGAGCTGCACAATAACAGGAACACGCTGGCGCTGAACGCTCCTTTTATCTCGGTTTTAAGATATTCCTACTTGCCAGACTTCCCTTTACCTGTAAATATCCTCCCCAGATCTACTTTAAAAAGTCCTGTCTAATACTATCTTGCTCCATTGAATAACTTGAACTTGTGGACCAGGCCTGTCCCTTTCCATCGCTATTTTCAAACTAATACAATTGTGGTAACTTTCCAAAGTGCTCCCCCACTAACACCTCAGTCCCGTTCCCGACCTTGTTCACTCCAGCTGTAACCGTCTGTCAGAGAATGTCACATTCATTCAGGAAGGGTCACAGTCTGTCTCAGAGAGGGTCAGAGATTGTCACAATGTGCCTCGGAGAGTCAGAGATAGTCAGAGAATGTCACAGTGTGTCATAATGTGTCTCAGAGAGTATCACAGTGTGTCTCATAGAGTGTTATAGTGTGTCTCAGAGAGTGTCACAGTGTGTTTCAGAGAGTGTCACACAGTGTCACAGTCCGTCAGAAATGGTTACATGTATTTCAGAGTTTGTCAGAGAGAATCAGAGAGTGTCACAGTGAGTCGTACTTTGTCTCAGAGAGTGTCAGAGAGGGTCAGCATTTGTCTCAGAGAGGGTCACAGTCTGTGAGAGAGTGTCATGGTGTGTTTCAGAGAAAGACAGAATAACTCAGAAAGAGTCACAATGTGTCTCAGAGAGGGTCAGAGAGAGTCAGAGAGTATCACAGTGTGCCGAAGAGCATGTCAGAGAGGGTCATGCTGTGCCTCAGAGAGTATCAGGGAGAGAGAGAGAGAGAGAGAGAGGCACAGTCGGTCTCAGAGAGGGTCAGAGAGTGTCACTGTGTGTCTCAGAGAGTGTCACAGTGTCTCAGAGAGTCAGAGAGAGTCGGAAAGTGTAACAGTGTGTCTCAGAAAGTGTCATAGAGTGACATAGTGTGTCACAGTCTGTCAGAGCGAGTCACAGTGTGCCTCAGAGTGGGTCAGAGTGTGTAACAGTCTGTTAGAGAGTGTCACAGTGTGTTTCAGAGAGTCAGATAGGATCAGAGAGTGTCACGGTGTGTTTCAGAGAGAGTCAGAGTGAGTCAGAGAGTGTCACAGTGTCTTTCAGAGAGAATCAGAGAGTGTCACAATGTGTTTCAGAGAGTGTCAGCTAGGATCAGAGAGTGTCACAGTGCGTCTCACAGTGTCAGAGAGAGTCAGAGAGTGTCACAGTGTGTCTCAGAGAGGGTCAGAGAGAATCAGAGAGTATCACAGTGTGCCTAGGAGCGTGTCAGAGAAAGTCAGCGAGTGTCACAGTGTGTCGTGCTGTGCCTCAGAGAGTGTCAGAGAGAGAGTGAGAGAGAGAGACACACAGTCGGTCTCAGAGAGGGTCAGAGAGTGTCACTGTGTGTCCCAGAGAGTCAGAGAGAGTCAGAAAGTGTAACAGTGTGTCTCAGAAAATGTCAGAGAGTGACACAGTGTGTCAGAGTCTGTCAGAGCGAGTCACAGTGTGTTTCAGAGAGAGTCAGATCGAGTCACAGGGTGTCTCAGAGTGCGTCAGGGAGTGTCACACTGTGTTTCAGAGAGAGTCAGAGAGTGTCACCATGTGTTTCAGAGAGTTCCAGATAGGACCAGAGAGTGTCACAATGTATCTCAAAGTGTCAGAGAGAGTCAGCGTGTGTCACAGTGTGTCTAAGAGAGTCTCAGTGAGAGTCATAGAGTCACAGTCTGTCAGAGAGTGTCACAGTGAGTCTCAGTGAGTCTCAGTGAGTGTCACAGTGTGTCTCAGAGAGTCAGAGAGAGTCACAGTCTGTTTTTGAGAGTGTCACTGTGTGCCACAGAGAGTATCAGAGAGTGTCACAGTGTGTTCAAGAGTGTCAGAGAGAGTCACAGTGTGTCTAAGAGAGAGTCTCAGTGTGTTTCAGAGAGTCAGAGAGAGTCGGAACGTGTCACAGTCTGTCTCTGAGAGTGTCACAGTGTGTCACAATCTGTCAGAGAAGGTGTCAGTATATTTCGGAGTGAGTCAGAGAGAGTCAGAGAGTGTCACAGTTTGTCAAAATCTGTCAGAGAGGGTCACAGATGTCGTGCTGTGCCTCAGAGAGTGTCAGGGAGAGTCAGAGAGTGTCACAGTCAGTGTCAGAGAGGGTCAGAGTGTGTCACAGTGTTTCACAGTCTGTCAGAGTGTGTCACATTGTGCTGCAGAATGTGTCAGAGAGTTTCACAGTCTGTTAGAGAGTGTCACAGTGGGTTTCAGAGAGTGTCTCGGTGTGTCTCAGAGAGTGTCAGATAAGATCAGAGAGTGTCACAGTGAGTTTTTTTAATGTTATCAGCCTTTCGGTGACAATAAGAAGTATAAATGGATGGAAGGTTGCCTTCCGTGATGGTCTGTGCTGTGCCCACAACCGTCTGTAGTTTCTTATGGTCCTGGGTAGAGCAATTACCATGTCACATGAATAGAATGCTTTCGGTTGCCAGTATACAGAATAACAATAAGAGAGACAGCTCATTCTAAGCTGGAAGAGACAATGGGTTGAGTTTCCGCAACCTTTGCTTTAATAATTCTGTGATATGTATTTAAAGCCTATGGAGGGGGGGTGAGACAAGCTTGTTCAATAAAGGACACAGACTGTTCCATCAACAAAAATCGATTCGTATTGTGTCATGAAGTTCAGTTGCAATGAAAAGTTTTTTAAAACAAAGTGGTTTTCTGCGATTTCCAGGATATTCAGAAACGTTTTTTTTTCTCTTTGAATCTTATAAAAGAAACAGATTTCGGCCTTAATACACGTGTCACAGACACACCATCTGTAATTGGACCACAGTGTCCACATATAACCAAGGTCAGCAAATGGACCAGTCAAGGAACATGAGACAGAATGATATGCAAACATGAGATACAAACTGAAAATGGTGGAGAAACGAAATAAAAACATGAAGAAGTATCTGCAGATAGAAACAGAGTTAACATATTGATTATGATGTGACATTTCTGAAAAGTCAAAGGTTAATGCTATGCAACTCTGCTCAAATTCTGCCAGATTTGTTGAGTTTTGCTCCAGCTCTTTCAATTTCTTTTTCTTTCTGAACTGTGACAAATTGTCTGATCTGAACGATAACAGCAAAGCCCCTGTCTCACTTGGATCTCGAGTAATTCGTTATTGATATTAAATGAGAAATTACAAAGTTCCTATGTTTGACAAGGCTCTAAATATTGATGACGTATTAGATTGTGAAAACGTGCCATGAAAATGTTGAAACAAAAACTGAAGTTGGTTTTAAAGCTCAGTAGGTCTGGCAGAATCTGTGAAGAGAAATCACAGTTAACGTTTCGGGTTCAGTGACCCTTCATCAGAAATGATGTTAGCTAGGAAAATGTTGGTTGATATGAAGAAGGGGATGGACAGCTGTTAATGGAGATTGTTAGTGGCTAAACATAGAGGGTGTGTAATGGAAGGCGATGTGAGAACTAGGCCTGGTGTATTATTGGTCGGGGGCGAGGACATTGTGGAGTTCAGGGCCGAAAATTATTGAACTTGATTTTGAGTCTGAAGGGCTGTAGGATCCTCACACGGTAAATGAGGTGTTGTCGTGTCAGTTTGCATAGACTTTTCCTGGAACACTGCAGCAAGCCTGACATAGAGATATTGGTCAGGGAACAGGATGCGGTATTAAACTGGCAGGGAACTGGAAGCTCAGGACCATTTGTATAGATACACTTTGGATGTTCAGAGAAGCGGTCACCCAGGCTACCGTTAGTTTCCCCAATGTAGAGAAGACCACATTGTGAGAAGTGAATCGAGTAGACTAATTGTGGAAAATGTTGGTAAGGTGCTGCTTCATCGGTACGGTGTGGTTGGGCCCTTGGATAGTGAGAAAGGACGACAGAAGTGCGAACATGTTACACTTTCGGCAGGGGCAAGTGAAGTGGACCTGTGGTGGGGGTGAGGGCGGGGTAATGGGAGTGAATAAAGAGTGAACCAGGGTGTCCTGGTCCCTCCAGAAGGTGGACAATTTTGAGGAGGAAAATATGTGTCTGGTGATGGCATCTTGCTGGAGGTGGGGGAAATGGCGGCTGATAATCCACTTCATGTGAATGCAGGTGGGATGGTCGGCCAGGACAAGAGGAATTCTCTCGCTGTTGCAGGAAGGTAGAGAGACGGTGAAAATAGAAATGCAAGAGGTGGGTCAGACCTGGTTGAGGGCCCTCTCGAAAACAGTGCTGGGATATTCTCAGTTGAGGAAGAAGATGGACATTTTGGAAATTGACATCATTAGAAGCAATGCGGTGGAGACAGAAAAATTGGTGGAATGGAATGGAGTATTAGCAAGAAACAGGTTGTGAGGGTGTATACTCCAGGTAGCAGTGGCAGTCGGTTGGTTAATACTGGATATTAGTGGCCTGTCGATCCCCAGAAATGGAAACAGAGATACCGAGGAAAGGAAGTGATGAGTCAGAGAAAGACGAGGTGAAAGTGAGGGAGGAGGGGTGACTTGATAGAGGTGTACAAGATGATTAGGGGGTTAGATAGGGTTGACAGTGAGAACCTTTTTCCACGTATGGAGTCAGCTATTACAAGGGGGCATAGCTTTAAATTAAGGGGTGGTAGATATAGGACTGATGTTAGGGGTAGGTTCTTCACTCAGCGAGTCGTAAGCTCATGGAATGCCCTGCCAGTAGCAGTAGTGGACTCTCCCTCTTTATGGGTATTTAAGCGGGCATTGGATAGGTATATGGAGGATAGTGGGTTAGTGTAGGTAAGTTCCGACAGCAACATGGTGCCAGAGAGATAAATGGGAGGGGCTGGTGCTGGGAGGAAGGTCGCTTGGAAGGTGACAGCTAGATGAAGGTGGGTGGTGATAGTGATAGTTCAGAGTGGAAGGTGGAGTGGCTAGATGGGAAGGAAGATGGACAGCTAGGACAGTTCAAGTGGGCGGTTCTGAGTTGGAGGGTTTGATCTGGGATAAGGTGGAGGGGAGATGAGGAAACTGGTAAGATTGTCCTTGATACCGTGTGTTGGAAGGGTCCCAAGGCAGAAGATGATGCGTTCTTCCTTCAGACATCAGGTGGCTAGAATTTGACAGTGGATGAGGCCACAAACCTGCAAAGCCTTGGCGGAATCGGAGGGGGAGTTGAAGTATTTAGCCACAGGTCAGGGGGGTTGTTGGGTGTGTGTGTCTGAGAGTGTTCCCTGAACTGTTCTGCAAGTTAACGTCTTGTCTCGCCAATGTAGTGGAGACCAGGAGCAATGGACACACTAGAAGAGGTATTTGGATGCACAGGATGCTATCTGGCTGATGTGGAAGGATCCTTTGGGGCCTTGGGTGGAGGTGAGGAGGGAGGTGTTGGCACAGGTTTCATACCTGTTGTAGTGGCAAGGGAAAGTGCTGGGAGTGGAAGGTGGCTTGTTGGGGTTGCGTGGACCTGATGAGGGAGGTGTGAGGGAATGGTCTCAGCAGTATGATGATAGGGGTAGGGAGGGAAGTAGATCTCTGGTGGTGGGGTCTGACTGTTGGTGGCAGAAATGGCGGAGGATGATGCGTTGTATACTGAGGTTGGTGGGATGGAAGGCATGCACCAGAGAGGTTCTAACTTGTTGTAGTTGGAAGGGTGAAGCTCAAGGCCGGAGTTTTGGGCAGTTGAGGAGATGCGCCAGAGCACCCTCCTGCAGCCAAACCACCTCTTCAATGCTACCTGTCCCTATATCTATCTTTGCACAGTTTGAAAGCTTAACCCAAATGCCCTCAGTTCTGTCATATAGATAATGAATGCACAAAGTGAAAAGTTGTGGTCCCAAAACTGAGTCTTGTGGAACACCACTTGTCACTGGCTGCCATCCTGAGAAGGACACTTTAATCCACACTCTCTGCTTTCTGTCAGACAGCCAAACTTCAACTTCCACCTTGCCTCTAACTCCATGGACGCATATCTTTCTCAATAGCCTCATGCATGACACCTTGTCAAAGGATTCTTGAGGTGCAGATGGATAACATCTATTGGTTCTCCTTCATCAAATCTGCACATTACTCCCTCAATGTATTCTAGCAGGTTTGTCAGGCATGACCTCCCCTTGATGAAACCATGCTGACTCTGTCCTATTTTACCAAAGACCTCCAAGTATTCAGAAATCCCATTCTTCACGATTAATTCCATGATGTTACCCACAACCAAGTCTGCAAATCAGTCTGCAGTTTTCCATCTTCTGCCTAACTCCCTTATTAAACCGGGTGTCATGTTAGCAATTATACAGCCACTTGGCCCTTTCCTGATTTTAGTCATTCCTGAAAGATTACCACTTTCGCTTGTAGTAACTCTTCAGCGATCTCCCTTACAAGGCTGGGGTGTAGTCCATCTGGTCCAGGTGAGTTATCCACATTCAGGCCATTCCGTTTTCTAACATGTTCTTCTTGGTGATGGCCACTGTATTTAGGACTGCCCTCTCACTCTCTTCAATTCTTGGGTAATTACTCGTGTATTCCACCGTGAAGACTGATGCAAAATTCCTCAGCCATGCCTTTGCTTCCCATTACTGTCTCTCCAGCATCATTTCCCAGTGGTCCATATTCACATTTATGTCTCTTTTGCATTTTATATATCTAAAGAATCTCTTACAGTTTCCTTTATATTACTGGTTAGCTTAGCCCCATACTTAATGTTCTCCCTCCTTATTTATTTTTTCTTGTCTTCTGTTGGCCTCAATTCTCCAGTTCCCCACTGCCCTTCACTCTGCTTGCTCTTTTGCTTATATGCAATCCCTGACTTCCCTTGTCAGCCCTGGTTGCCTCATCCTCCCTGTACCATACCTCTATTACTCAGCACGCATCTCTGCAATGTCTTTTAAATTATCATGGAATCTCCAGCCATTGCTGTTACCCTGTCTTTCCGGCTAGACGCCTGTCCAGGTCAATTCTACCCAGCTTCTCCCTTATGCCTCTCCAGTTGCCTTTATTCAGCTGAAATACTGTTATCTCTGATTCTATCTTCTCTCTCAAATTTCAGAATAAATTCAACCATGTTCTGATCAATGCTTCTGAAGTTTTCCTTCACCTTAAGCTCCCTTGTCTAGCCTGCGTCATTAAATCCAGTGTCATCTGTTCCCGAGTGGGCTCCACCACATGATGCTCCAAAAAGCCATCCCGTAGATATTCCTCAAATTCCTTTTCTTGCGATTCACTACCAACTTGGTTTCCCATTCCACTTGCATATTGAAATCCCCCATGATCCCTGTAACGATGTCTTTCCTACAGATCTTTTCTATATCCTGGTGTATCTTGTGCCCCAGCTCCTGACTACTCTTTGGAGGCCTGTGCAAGTCTCCAACTGTGGTTGTCTTCCTTTGTGGTTCCTCAATTCTACCATGCAGATTCCACACTATCTGACCTTACTTTCTTTCTTATTGTTGATTAAATTTCATTTCTTATTAATAATGTAAATCCACTGTCTCGATCTTTTCGATACGATATATGTCCTTGAATATCCTGATCCCCTTGCAGCCACTTCTCTGTAATGCCCATTGCGTCATACCTACCAATTTCAATCTATGCCACAAGCTCGTATGCCCTATTCCTTATACTGCTCGCATTCAGATATAACCCTTCAATCTTGTGTTAACGTTCCCTCTTCTATTGCCATTTGTTTGTTCAGTGTGTTTGAAGTTTGATTGCTTACACTTTCCATGCACTCTGTTCTATTTGCGTCTATGCTGAAGATTTTAATAACCTCTCTTGATCTCTGTGCTCTTACCTCCTCTTTTCTTATTAAACCCTTTCAGGAAACCCCTAACCCGCACGCGCACGCACACACACTCCTAATCAGTTTAAAGCTCTGTCGACATCCTTGGTTAGGATTCACTTGGACTCTGGTCCCAGCACAGTTCATACGAAGACTGTCCCATCAGAACAGGTTATTTCTTCCTCAGTAATAAAATGTGTTTAAAGTTTGTGAAAAGATTTGTAGCTCGGGTGCTCATTGTTGTATTTCTGTTCGCCGAGCTGGGAATTTGTGTTGCAGACATTTCATCGCCTCTCCAGGTGACATTATCAGTGCTTTGGAGCCTCCTGTGAAGCGCTTCTGTGATGTTTCCTTCGGCATTTATAGTGGTTTGAATCTGTCGCTTCCGGTTGTCAGTTCCAGCTGTCCATTGCAGTGGTCGGTATATTGGGTGCAGGTCGATGTGCTTATTGATTGAATCTGTGGATGAGTGCCATGCCTCTTGGAATTCCCTGGCTGCTCTCTGTTTGGTTTGTCCTATAATAGTAGTGTTGTCCCAGTCGAATTCATGTTGCTTGTCATCTGTGTGTGTGGCTACTCAGGATAGCTGGTCGTGTCGTTTCATGGCTAGTTGGTGTTCATGGATGCGGATCGTTAGCTGTCTTCCTCTTTGTCCTACGTAGTGTTTTGTGCAGTCTTTGCATGGGGTTTTGTACACTACATTGGTTTTGCTCATGCTGGCTATCGGGTCCTTCATTCTGGTGAGTTGTTGTCTGAGAGTGGCTGTTGGTTTGTGTGCTGTTATGAGTCCGAGTGTTCGCAGTAGTCTGGCTGTCAGTTCGGAAATGCTCTTGATGTATGGTAGTGTGGCTAGTCCTTTGGGTCGTGACATGTCGTCGTTCCATTGTCTTTCCCTTAGACATCTGTTGATGAAATTGCGGGGGCATCCGTTTTTGGCGAATACCTTGTATAAGTGTTCCTCTTCCTCTTTTTGCAGTTCTGGTGTACTGCAGTGTGTTCTGGCCCTTTTGAATAGTGTCTTGATGCAACTTACTTTGTGTGTGTTGGGGTGGTTGCTTTCGTAGTTCAGGACTTGGTCTGTGTGTGTGTCTTTCCTGTAAACCTTTGTGGTGAATTCTCCGTTTGGTGTTCTCTGTACCATCACGTCTAGGAATGGGAGTTGGTTGCCCTTTTCTTCCTCTCTAGTGAATCGGATTCCTGAGAGTGTGGCGTTAATGATCCAGTGCAATTTCAACAACAGATGCCTAGGGGAAAGACAACGGAACGAGGACATTCCGCAACCCAAAGGACTAGCCACACTACCATACATAAAAAAACATTTCTGAACTGACAGCCAGACTACTGCGACCACTAGGACTCATAACAGCACACAAACCAACAGCCACTCTCAGACAACTCACCAGGACGAAGGACCCGATACCCAGCATGAGCAAAACCAATGTAGTGTACAAAACCCCATGGAAAGACTGCACAAAACACTACATAGGACAAACAGGAAGACAGCTAACGATCCGCATCCATGAACACCAACTCGCCACGAAACGACACGACCAGCTATCCTTAGTGGCCACACACGCAGATAACAAGCAACATGAATTCGACTGGGAGAACACGACTATTATAGGTCAAGCCAAACAGAGAACAGCCAGGGAATTCCTAGAGGAATGGCACTCATCCACAGATTCAAACAATAAGCACATCGACCTGGACCCAATATACCGACCACTGCAATGGACAGCTGGAACTGACAACCGGAAGCGGCAGATTCAAACCACTCTAAATGCCAGAGGAAAGATCACAGACGCGCTTCACAGGATGCTCCCAAGCACTGAGGATATCACTGAGACAGGGGACAAAACGTCTGCAACATAAATTCCCAGCTTGGCGAACAGAACCACAACAATAAAATGTGTTTATTCAACACAAAATACTGGGACAAAAAACAAGCGTTTCAGCACATACCAAAACATGAAAAATACAAAGAGACAAGTCTGTTAAAATTCACTTACGATGTGGAGCTATATGAATTGAAATGTGAATTACAAAACCACGGACGAGGTATTCAAGCTTTATTGGTCATTATCTGACCCACAGCTGAGGTACTGATTTCCCCCCAGTCAGTGAGCCACCTCATTGAGACTCTCTCGCCCTGTCTCACACATTGTCTAGTTGGCCCAAAATTTTTAAATTAATTCACCTTCTCCCTGGAACCAATCTATTGTTATTTTGGAACTTGTTCAGCGTCAGCAACCAGGCTCTGTGAAATTATTGGCGATAAATGATCTGGGATGACAGCATAGTGCTCACAGGGTACGGCACCAGACAAAGGGCTTGCAGTCTGTGGGAATTTCTAAATAAAATTTCTGTATGTTTGTCCTCATGCTGTCTTCTGATCTAACTTCATTCTCGTCTGACACCCCTTGCTCTCACTCACTCTGTCGCTCCATTTTCCCTCCATTCCTTTTATCTCTCTTCACTTCCTTTTTCTCTGTTAATTTTTCTCTCTCTCACGCACACACAGTTCACTCTGTTTTCAAATTGTGATGTTGGAGAGCTCATCGTTGTACAATTGGCGAAACGGCTTCGTTCAGTGCTCTACTAATTCTGAAGCTCTCTGAACCACTATGAAGACTTCAGCACAATGAAGACATCAGGTGCCTGGAGAGACAAGCTGGTCCTGCGAAGGACACAGTGCAGAATCATCCTTTATCTCTTCCTGTTGTCTGATATGCAGTGGCCTTGAAATATCTGTTCAAACAAAATAGATTGAAATTCGTGCAGGCGGGAGGACGATCACCAGATGATTATGCTGTCAGGATTTAACAAGCAGATCCCACATACAAAATTTTGATTTCCCCATAAAAAAAACAAAATGTGGATTTGCCTGATAGCAGCTCCTCCCAATTGAGACGGCCTAGCTCTGCCTGATGCTCACGTAATTTGCCTTCCGCCAATTCAGTAGCTTCACACAATGTCCTGACTTATCCATGTTCGTAACTATCTTAAATCTGAAGGAGCTGTTACCACTGTTTCTAAAATTATGTCCCACTGAAAGGTCAGTCACCTTGCCAGGCTCATTAGCCGATACGAGATCCAGTCTGGCGCTTCCTCTGGTTGGACAATCCACAAACTGTTGCAGTTAATAAATTCTGCCCCGTCGAAGCCTCTTGCTCCAAGGGGCTCCCAGTCATTATTGGAGATATTAAAGTCACTTACTATGACCACTCTGTTTTTAATACACCTTTCCTTAATCGACGTACATTTCTGTTCCTCAATCCCTCCGTGGCTGTTGGAGGGATTATAGTAACGCAGTGCTTGCAGCCATCTTATTTTTGAGCTTTAACCATATTGCTGCAGTGGATAGTCCCTCCTGTATGTCCTCTTCAAGTACAGATGTAGCATTCTCCCGATTATTAAAACACCTCGTCCACCTCTTTTACCTTTCTCTCCATCTCGCATAAAACAATGCAACCCTGGAATGTTAAATGGCCAGTCCTTTCCCTCTCTCAACCAAGTCTCTGTAAAGCTGCAACATTATAGTCCAATGCACGGATTCAGGCTGTCAGTTCATCGGTCTTAACCATAATAATTCTTCCATTGAAATAAAAACACTTCAGCCCAACTCCATCAGATCCTGACCTGATATTTGGTTTGTGTTTCCCTGATGTAAATTCTCGTTGTCTATTCTCTGGTATTAGGAGATTAGAAAAGACTGTCAGTAAAGCAGAAAATATTGCAAACAGACAATTTCTGTTTCCTCCATTGTCCCTTCTATATGAACATTTCATCACACACTGTCCAATTCCAATAAACTACTGGATAATTATTATGCTTCAAACAACAGTCTCCAACCTCTCAATGCACATTCTTCAACTCTCTCTGGACCCATTGGATTGACAGTTTTCTGTTCCCTCTCTCAACCAAATCTCTGTAATAGTTATATCATAGTTATATATACTCATTCAAACTCCAAACTCCAAGCTCATCTGTCTTGCCTGTCATACTGCTCATATTAAAATCAGCATACTTCCGACTGCCAGTCCCACTGTGTTCACTCCACACTGCCAGTTTGTTGCTGGTCTTAGCTGTACTGGGATTAGTCGCCACCTACTCTTCAGTCATGTGCTTGTGGACGTACTCCCCCCCTACCACCGCCACCCCCACACTAGTTTAAACCCTCCTGAGTGACAATAACAAACCTGCCTGCCAGGAGATTGCTGCCAGTTCACGTCCATCCCGTCCTTCTTGTGTATTTCATACTGACCCAGGATTCCCAATGACCCACATATCGGAGATTGCTGCCAGTTCAGATGCATCCAGTCCTTCCTGTCTATATCCTACTGACCCGGGAATCCCAATGATCCACATATTGCAAGTGCTGCCTACCCTACCAGCTCTTTGGCCATGTTTTTAACTATACTGCCTTCCTATTCCTAACTTCACTGGCACGTGGCATAATCTATTCCCTCCAACATTCAAAAATCCTTTCAGCATAACTCCGGCACGATCTTTACTTTGAAATGGATAGACTTGACAATAAAAACTTAGTGTGATCTCATTAACTATGAAAGTGGAGCCCAACGAATCAGTCGCAATGACCATAGGATCTGATATTTACACCTTCACCAAACCTGTGTGACAAGGTATACATATGGAGTATCTATTTGTAGATGGACGTGGATAAACAGAAATTAGTCTAAAAGACCTGAAAATGTCATAACAGATGGCTGTCATTCAGCCTGTTTGCTTTGCTGTTCAATTGGATTTTAGCTATTCTGTTCCTTTTTTAATGGCTGGGGCTTTACCCCAGATCCCTAGCGTGTCAGAAAGTGCCCAGTGTCTTTGTGCGCCCCTTGCATAGGGAGCATCCAGTGCCAGGCGATGGGGTTTGGGGAACCCCGGGATGGCTCGGTGAAAGGCTGCATGCAATAACGGATGGACTCAGGGCTCGAGAGAGACGGAGTAGGTAATCAGAGACATGCACTCACATCAGTAGCTGGGCAAGATTCCCATGTACTCGGGGAGCCCGAGCACCAGTGCCACTTTTACAATAAACCCGTCATATTTGCATCAATTCTCCATCAAATACAAGTAAATATACTGCAGATGGCAGAAACCTGAAACAAACATAGAAACATACTGTGAAGAGAGAAAAGAGTTAATTCTCCCAATGCAGACACGGGGAGATTGTAAATAAACTCCACAAAAACAATGTCCAGAGATTGGAATTATTCTTATTTGAATGAAAATAGTCTTATCAGTGATAGGTAACATGGTTTTGTGCAGAGAAGGTCATGTCTTACCAAATCAATAGATTTCTTTGAGGAAGTGACAAAGTTGATTGACGAAGGAGGCAATGTAGATGTCATGTTGTGGTCTTCAGGAAGGCGTTTGGTATGTTTCCCCATGGTCGAGGTATGTCGAAAGTGAGGTCACATGATGCACGAGCTGGTGGATAAAGAACTGGCTGGGCAACAGGAGGCAGAGAATTGTAAGGGGAGGGAGTTTCTCAAAATGGAGAACTGTGACCAGTGGTTTATTTTAAGATGTTTCTGGAAAGAAACATGAATGGGCTGGGAACAAAGGGATAGAGATCCTTCGAAAATAGGCGACAGGTTTAGATAGAGGATTTGGATCGGCGCAGGCTCGGACCACCGAATGGCCTGTTTCTGTGCTGGAATGTTCTTTGTTATAAGATTAGCAATGACCCATCAGACCCCAGTAATGGTCTCCTCCAACCTCTTCCCTCAGACTAAAAGGTACAAAACCTTGAAATCACTGAGCAGCTGGTTCAGGAACAGTTTCTTCCTGACTGTTATTAGACTGATGAGTGGACTCCCTATTCTCAGATAATGCTGATCTTGTTCCTGCTGATCTCGCCTCGCACACGCCCTGTGCATCGTAACCTGCATGGCTCTCAAACATATTTTAGAGCCATTGTTCTGTACATCATTGTTTACTATGCTTTGTCTGCATTTCTTGGTAAAGGTCAAAGTAAATCCTCACCTCCCTTCCCCCAGTTACTACAGTGCTCACTTCCACCTGTCTCTGGTCCTCACCCCCAGAACCTCCCATTCACCACCCCCAGCACACTGTGACCCCATCCCCACTCCCTGTGTGCTTTGTATCTCACTATTTCTCTCACACTGTCTGTTTCCTTGTATTTGCCTTTTATCTGTCTTCTGTTTCTTTCCCATAACTTACTGTCTCCCCTTCTCCCTGTTCTTGTGAATGTCTGTTTCTTATTTTGTTTCCTTTCTCTGTTTTACTGACTGTCCTTCTGTTTGCCTCGCTGTGTTCTCTCTCTCCTTCTACGTGTCCATCTCTTTCTCTCTCGTTGTGATGGTGATGGCTTCTCTATTCTTTTGAAGCATGTGATGGCTCTTTGGTTGGATGTTGGCAATACAATAAATTCAATTATGTTTTGGTATCTTAAACATAATTTAAATTTATTGGTTAAATTTCAATTGTTGTCAAAACAGCAACCAGAATGTAGATATCCATTTAACAACCAATTGTTACATCTAAATATTTTGGAACTGCCTTCTCCCAGTGCTCTGCATACTGGCAACTGAAAGCATTCTATTCACGTGCATAATAGTGTGACGGTAACTGCTCTTCCCAGGACCATAAGAAACTACAGACGGTTTTGTGCACAGCCCATACTATCATGGAGGACAACCTTCCATCCATTTATACTTCTCATTGTCAGCGAAAGTCTGGAAACATCAAATATCTCTCCCAAACTGGTAATGATCTCCCACAACCTCTTCCAAAAGGGAGAAGATACAGAGACTTGAAAACATGGACCAGTATGCTCAGGAACACCTTCTTCCCCACCCTAATTACACTGGCGAATTGACATCTCTAACTTTTCAAATAATATTAATCTTGCTAAATTCGATCTTGAATCGCACTGCTCCTGTGTTGCTGTCACCTTGTGTGCCTCACTCTGTGTAAGTGCCCTGTGAGGCTCAAGGTCTTCTCAAGGACAATCAAAACAGTGAACTAATACTGGCCCACCCAGCGATACCTATATCCCATTCATAAATATAAGAACATGACGACACTCAGGGAACACAGACCGGTGGGATCAAATCGCTTTAAACATGATCTTAGATAGATAGAGATTGCCCTCGGTATCTGAAAGTAGAGTGTTCCGACAAAGCCTTTCATAAGCTGATATGGCATAAAGTGAGGTATCATTAATTTATGTGGGGAAAATTTACGTTTCTTGTTAAAAGTGAAAATCCTCTTCGGATTTCTTTTGATTAGTGAAAACAGGACGTAATGGAGGTTTTTCGGAAAGGGAAATGGCAAAAAGCGAATTTTTTTAAAAGCGGGGGATACGTGTAGCAGCATGGGCGTGATATTCAGGAAGATGTGAAAAGTTAAAAATAAATGAGGTGATTCTCACATTTTATTTCCATCCCAGCTGATCATCATTCCCTTTGTTTGCTCTTTGTCTTCTATCTCTCTCTCTTTCTCTATCGATTCAACTCACTCCTCCTGCCCTTCAAAGCAGACTTCCCTGTCACCAGCATTGTTCACACTATTTTCCAGCTGCTTTCAGTTCAGAAAAGCTTCCTAGCACTTTCTGATCTTTTCCTTGCATTATTTATGCAATTTCAGATCTCCAGCATCTTTCAAATTTGTTTAACCTTCAAATTGGTTATTCCATGGGAAGTCGGCATCTCTGCCCAGGGCAGCATTTGTTAATCATCACTAATTGTCCTGACTCTGACGACATTCCACAAGCCAATATAAAATCAAGCACATTGATATGGGTCTGAAGTCACACTTAACCCAGAGCGGGTAGTAACATTAGGCTTATTTACCGAAGGTCATCAGTGAAACAGGAAAATGTTCAGACAAAATGTGGTTTTATGGTTGTTTTTCGTGAAATTCACTTTTATTCCAATTCTTATCATTTTTATTTAAGTTCTGCCATCAGCTGTGGTAGGACTTGAAACAAATGGCTTGAAACAATGTCTTTCATTTAATAAGCTTTGCTCCTGAATTACATCCAGCGACATTCCTACTCTGATACATTGTCCTAATCATGAAATAACGTTCGAGACAAGAACAATTTTGTGATTGAAATACTTGTAACTGGAAAAGTGGTCAGAAGAGAGCTTGAAACATAAAGTCTGAATTTTACCAACGAGCAGACAATGGTTTGTTCAGCCACAGCACTGACGCAGAGATGGAGACTGGGGATATTATGACCTGGTAGTCGACAGGGTTCGTGACAGAGAGAACAAGATACATAAATCAGTTCAGGGCAATAAGAGATCTCGAGGTTGTGCACAGTTTTGTTCTCAGATGTAAGGGAGTGGTCTGTAATTCAGATGAATGGAAACTGCTATTGAAATTGAAGATAAAAGTTTCTTTCATTGGCAAATATAGATAATAGAAATTGCAATGAAGTTCAAAATTGTTTATGGGATTAATGAATGGACAGAGGTAGAGAACACCAACAATAGCGAGAATAGGTTATGATTCGGAGATGCCGGTGTTGGACCGGGGTGTACAAAGTTAAAAATCACACAACACCAGGTTATAGTCCAACAGGTTTAATTGGAAGCACACTAGATTTCGGAGTCTCGCTCCTCCACCATCGGTTAGTAACACACTCTCCACCCTGCACAATCAGAACCACGAATATTTGATAAGGTAGACATTTCCAACAAAGGAAAATGTTGAAAAGACCCAAGGAAAGTCTCCTCTCCATTTGTGTAATTATCCAGTCCATTATTCGCAGATTCAGATCTGCCCTCTCCACGTCTCTCCAGCTGCTGATGTCTGTTACTGTTGGAGCTGATGCATCTGCTACTACACTGGGATAGTGCACTGAGTGAAGCCCCTCACCAATAGGGCACAGATACAATGCATGGAGACTGACATCAATCGCGGTCACTGAGCAAACAGCTCTAGCTTTCAATACAGCACATTCAGTTCACAATATATCTGGACTGGACTGGACTTGATGCTGACATTGCTCGCTATTGGTCACATCTCCCATCGCCAATTACTCTAGTGAAGTCCGTTGTGAGGGAGAATGATGGAAGTTTTCTGATCGCAGGCTAGATGACTCTGCCCTGTTGTACGTTTGCAATGCTGTCACCATCTTACCCGGAATCTCTGCCCCTCCACAAAATAAAGAAACACAGTCAGGATGTTGTTACTGAGCTGATCTCTCCTTCACGGGAACAAACCCCAGCCAACAGACTGTCACTGGGCACAATTGCCCTGAACTTAGACAGGAAGGGTGGACTTCTCTGAATGGTCCTCTCACTGCTCTAATACAGAAACGTTGGACCTTCCATATAGAATATGCTTCAGTAATTAATTTATACAACTTGACAAACATCTTAATGCAGTTTTATTTGCTGTAAAGCAATAATTTTTCACCTTTTTTCCCCTCAGCCCAAAACCAAAAGTGATCTTATTCATTAAGACTTATGAATTAATGAGTCAGATTTACCGAGTAGATCGGGAGGAATGGGGATAGTGGCTGTGGAGACTGCATGGGGAGTACAATGATATTCCCCAGTCATCAACACTCTTAACGTCAGATAGAATTAAATATAGTTCACAACAAGGAACGAGCCAACGCTTGGGATATGTAATGCTCAATGACAATGTGAACTGAACCGGATAATTTTAAATGTGATAAAGTGAACTATATTTTATATACACACCATTTCATCATTGGGAATACAGATTGAGTAGTGTCACCGCATCTGAAGCATTAACTTTGATGTCTCTTCACAGATACGGCTAGACCTGCTGAGCTTTCCCTCCAACGTTTGTTTTTGTTTGAGCTTGATCATGTTGTTCATATCTGGCAGGATGCTTACAATTAAAAGCAGATGCTAATAACAAAATGTACAGGGGTATGGTGACAATACAAGAGAATGACAGTAGAAATATCGCTCATTCCAAACTGGAAGAGACAATGGGCTGAGTTTTCACCACCTTTGCTGTAATAATTCTATGTTATGCATTGAAAGCTTTTGGAGATTGGGGAGACAAGCTTGTTCAATGAAGGACACAGTGTTCCATCATCAAAAATCTATCGCTATTATTTCATGAAGTTCAGCTGCCTCTAAAATGTATTTTCAAACAAAATAGATTTCCTGAGATTTACAAGATGTTCAGATTTTCTTTTTACTTTCGATCTTAAAGAAGAAACAGATTTCGGCTGTAATTCGGGTATCACAGACACACCAACAGTAATAGAAACATGAAAGTACCACATTGTCCAAATATTACCAAGGTCAACACGTAGACCTGTCAAGAAACATGCAATATAGTGAAAATGGAAACATGAAATACAAACAGAAAATGCTGGATAAACAAAAAAAGGTGAGGATGTTTCTGCAGAGAGCAGCAGAATTAACATATGTAATATGATGTGACACTGTTCTGAAAAGTCCTATTAGAATCAAAGGTTAATTTTTTGCATCTCTGTTCAGATGTTGCCAGATTTACTGAGTTTCGCTCCAGCTCTTTTGATTTCTTTCTTCTTTCTGAACTGTGACAAAGTGTCTGATCTGAATGATAGCAGCAAAGCTGTTATCTTAGTTGAATCTCGAGTAATTTGTTATTGATTTTAAATGAGAAATTACAAAGTTCCAATGTTTGACAGGGCTCTAAATATCGATGACGTGTTGCATTGTGAGACCTTGCAATGAAAATGTTGAAACAAAACAGAAGTTGCTGTAATCGCTCAGCAGGTCTGGCATCATCTGTGGAAAGAAATCAGAGTTAACGTTTCAGGTCCAGTGCCCCTTCCTCAGAACTGATAGTAACACGGAAAATGTTGGTTTATATGCAGAAAAGACTGGATAGCTCTTAATGGAGACTGTTAGTAGCTAACAATAGGGTGTGAGTAATGGAAGGCTATGTGACAACTCGGCCAAGTGTATGGATAGGGGGCTCGGACTTTGGGGAGTTCAGGCCCTAAAATTATTGAACTTGATATTGAATCTAAAGGGCTGCAAAGGCCGCACATGGAAAATGAGGTGTAGTTCTTTCAGCTTGCGCTGAATTTGCCTGGAACACTGCAGCAAGCCTGACACAGAGATATTGGTCAAGGAACAGGATGGGCTGTTAAACTGGCAGGCAACTGAAAGCTCTGAGACATCTGCAGCGGTCCAACTTGGATGTTCTGTGAAGCGGTGACCCAGTCTACCCTTCATTTCCCCGATGTAGAGGAGACCACATTGTGAGCAGCGCATGTAGTAGACCGGATTGTGGGAATTGTTGATAAGGTGCTGCTTCACCTGGAAGGTATAGTTGGGCCCCTTGATACTGATGAGGAGGGAGGTAAATGGGAATGTGTCACACCTCCGGCAGGGGAAAGTGAAGTGGACCTCTGATGGGAGTGAACAAAGAGTAGACCAGTGTGTCCTGGAGGGAATAATCCCTGTAGAAAGTAGACAAGGGAGGAGAGGTGAATATGTGCAGGTGGGGACATCTCGCTGGAGGTGGGGGAAATGTGGGCTGATAATCCTCTGCATGTGAATGCTGCTGGGATAGTAGGTAAGGCCAATGGAAACTCTGTTGCGAGAGGGAAGGGGAGGGGTAGGCTAGAAGTGCAGGAGATGGATCAGACTCGGTTGAGGACCCTGTTGACAACAGTGATGGGGAATCCCTTGATTGACGAACAAGGTGGACATGTGAAAGGCTTCCTTATTGAATTTAGTATCATCAGAAGCAATGCGGTGGAGACGGAGGAACTGGGGGAATGGAATTGACTCTATGCAGGAAACCAGGTGTGAGGATGTGTACTGCAGGAAGCTGTGGGAGTCGGTGGGATAATACCGGATATCAGTTGCCTGGCTATCCCCAGAAATGGAAGCAAAAATGTTGAGGAAAGGAAGTAAGGAGCCAGAGATCGACCAGGTGAAAGTGATGGAGACTTTCAAATTCCAAGCAAAAACGGTGAACTTTTCCAATTCCGGACAAGAGATAGATGCAGCAGCGATGATATCATCTATGTATCGAACAAAGATTTGTGGGTGGGTGCTGGAGTAGAACTGGAACAGGGAATGGTCGATGTCCCCCAAGAAGAAACAGGCATAACTGGGGCCCAAGTGTGTATCCGTGCACTTCCTCCGTGTGGCAGGAGTAGGCTGAAGCAATGGGTCTGCTTGGGCAGTTCTGTTTGTGAATTTTTGAGAGGAGATAGAAGCGAGCTCTGCTATCAGAGGATCATCAGCTCGGGGGCAGTTAGGGGCGTGGGGCGAGTGGGGCAGAAATCTCCAGATGAAATGTGGTCAGTTATCATAGTTGATACAATTGCCTGATGTGCCATGGTAGGGTCATGGTCTAGGGGGAGATTAGAGGCAGTACCTGAGAGTGGGCGTTCAACCTTTGCAATGTCGAGGTCAGTCCACCAGACTATAGCAGCACCACCCTTGTCGGCACAGGCTGAATAACACAGTCAGGGTTGGACCTAAGCACATGGAGTGTCGGCTGTTCGGACAGTGATAGGTTGGATTTGGTGAGAGGAGTGCAGAGCAATTACGACAACCAATGTCATGTTGAGATTTCTCAATGAACCGATTTAGTTCAGGTAAAGGCCAGAGGAGGAGTCCAGGTGGAGGGAGAGTGTTGAAGCTGGGTAACGGCGTATATGGGACAGGGAGAGGAATATTGCCGAAAGAAATGGGCACTGAGGCGAAGGCAGCGGAAGAGCTCAACTAAATGTCATGCCTAAAATTCCTTAAAGTGGGGGCACAGAGAGGTAATGTTCAGATATTTGCTGAGTACAGAACATTCAGCATCAGAGAGTGGAAGTTAAGGAGGGACGGTGAATAAACGGCAGGAGGTGGAGTTGGGGGAGGACATGGAGTCAGTGGGCAGGTATGAGAGGGGAGGAAGGTTCCAGAGGGTCAAGGGCATCTCTACCTTGTTGCAAATTGTGTGCCCAGTACATCTGTTTAGAACAACGAATGAGCCGGTGAATAAATTAGAATTGTGGAGTGGTGCAGCCTTGAGACAATATAATGTTGGACAGAGAAAACGTTGATCTCAGTGGGACTGATATCGCACGATCAGACCTCAGAAAGTAACTGATTGAAAATAATTGGGAAAGTAATCTTATTGTAACATCCTGATTTCAATGGAGTGACACTCAAGCAGCAAGGTGTTCCTTTTCGGAGACTTTAGACCAAACTGTGAAAATATAATTTGTCTTGATGTTATTAACAGGGCAATTTATCCATGGTTTTGGAAGGCACTAGCAAGGGCAGAGTTTATTTGTCATTCCCAATAGCTCTGGGGAAAGTGTCATTGTTCAGTGAGGAAATTACCAGCGCAAAAATTCCTGCGATTCCCAGTGACCACAGTTTACTCAGGATCTCTGATGTCACATGAGTCAAATACTCCTTTAATGCAACGCAAATTACTCTGGTCTCACCTCAACTGACATTGGAAGATCAGTTAAATGAATAAAGAATAAAAGGCCAGTACACAGCCTGTTTGAACAATGTGCTCACTCTACTCACAATGTTTAAGGTAAAATTGATGCGTGGATTTCTGACTGTGAGGAGAGGTTTGTCCTATTTGTGATGAGGCTGTTTGGTTAAGCTCTGTGACAGAGAGACAGAAAGACACTCCACTCTGTACCATGGGGAACAAAACCACCCTGTTCACAGTGCATCAGACAATGACAGAAACACACTATTGTCTGTTCCTATTGGACATTGATCATCTCAATCTCATCATTCACTGATGATCAATAGCAGCACAGAAGCCAGCAGCTCCCATCATGCCAGTTGGAAAGCAAAAAGGGGAAGGGATGGCCAGAGAAAGTGGGAGTAACTGGGGAATTGGTGTAACTTACCGTTGGAGTGGCAGAAGAAGAGTGTGAAGGGAGATCATCTGTGGAAGAGTATGTAGCAGCAGAAGGGGTAGTGCAAGTGGGGTAGGAGTGTAAGAAAAGAGTAGGACGGAGGAGGAAGAACGGCAGATGAAATTTTAGTGACTGGGAAAAGCTTGTTTTTGAGGAAGTGAGATTGGATGAGAAAACATCACTGTACAAGAAAATCGGGATCTGGATTCCATTCAAAATTAAGAAAGGATTTCTTGTACATTCTCTTCTATCACTTGATTCTTGTTCAGGTTGTACATGTGCTATATATTTCTATATCTCCATCAACTGCAGACGACATGTTTCTTTCTCCCCTACGTGGTGTTTCAATATTTTTGATTTTATTTTTACAGTATGTATTTGCTTCCAATTCAAGGTGGACATGAGAATATGATTTGATCTTCTGCAGTTTGCCCATAATATAGAATTTATTGGAATATTTATCCTCATCACACTCGCTGATTAAAACAAACAATAAATGAGTGCATGTCCATCCGGCAGATGAAAGATTTCTTCAGCTCTGGCTATTGCAGGGAATGTTACAAAGAATAGTGCCACGCAAAATGCTAATGTTCCACCACAAGATGCCAAACCCTAGTTTATCCTAAATTATTTACAATGTTTATAAACAAAACATGCAGAGGGGCAGAGTGTAAAAGGTGAATTCAAGTCTCTGTTGAAAACGCTATTTGTGGGTTCCTCATAAAATGTGTTTACATCACTCATAAATTCACAAAAATAGGAAAAGGAAGACACTGGAATTGTCAAATCATCCTCTGAATAACATCTGGAGAACAGGAAGGAAATCATGGTTTGTTTATGATATTCAGAAATGACGATTGTGAGAATGTGGAAGGTGGGGAGCAGTGGAATGATGACCAATGTTATGGATGACACAAAGATGAGCTGGGTGGATCACAGTCAGGAGGGAAGTGTTAGGATATCGGAGGATACAAACAGATTATTCAGATAGTCAGATCAATGGCCTGATGAAATTTGACACCGATAATTTGGGAATTTGTAAGTCAGAAGTAACAAGACAAGTGAGTACTCAAAAGTGAGTATGAAAGAGGAGGGCTAAATTTGCTTGTTTATTCTTTGCAGCAGGGAAGGTTGAGGAGGGTACCTGGTACAGGCGTACAAGAGCAGAACGGGTATGGAGAGGATGGACATACAGCAGCTGTTTTCCTTAGTCAAAGGATCAAAAATAAAGGGACACACTTTTAAAGTGAACGTCAGGGGATTGAGAGAGGATTTGTGGAATGTGTTTCGAACTGAGAGGATGGTATGAATCTGGAATGCCTTGTCTAGATGGGTGGTTGAGGCAGGTAACCTCACAAACGTTTAAAATGTCTTTGGATATGCACTTGCTGGCACGGGCGTGATGAGCATGTTTTTCATTGCAGGATTCTTTGCAATGGCAGCCATGAATACTCTGGTATATTCTGAAACAATTAACAATGGCAGTTGTTGCTTTGTTCCTTTGACTGTACTCAGTAAGTGGCTATATTACAAACCAGCATCATCTCATGCATCTTCAGCACTCACTCCATCAAAGGCAGCCCAGCCATCTCTGGGACCATCCAGTGTAATTCATATGTTCAGTGCACACATTGTCCAACAACAACACTGACACTATTCTAGCTGTATGCAACCATTATTAAAGCTACAGCCATAATATGAACACAGCTTTTCCTCCATTATAATACAGACCTCTAGCAATAAGGGTGTTATTTATCTGAATCATAATAAATTCTTTCCCAGGTATTCACTTTGACAAGCAGCAAGTTTTCCCGTGTTTTGCTGCCAGTTGTTTATCACGGAATTCCCCAAACCTCTTTCCCCTTTAACATTTTCTTATGCACTGTCTCCCTGATCCCACACACCTCACTCCCTCACATCCCCCACACTCTCCATCCTTACTTGTTAATCTCTGAAAAACCTGCGCCTCATCGCTATAATTTATTCCAATTCCTAACTCACTGTTTTAATTCATTCTCTCGGCATGGTCATTAGACTGGCTGTGCCTGATATCCTATTCACCTCGACCTTCTGCTCAGTCCCAGATCCTCTGCTTTGGTTCTCACTCTCTTGGTTTATTCAAATCCATCTGACTTGCACTAGAAAACGTCCCCACAAGGATGTTGGTGCTTGTACAGTTAAGATACAACCTGTCTTTTTTGTACAGGTCCCCACCTGTCCTGGAAGAGATCCCAATGATCCAACAATCTGGAACTCTCACCCCTAAACTAGATTTTTAACAACATGTTAAGCTCCACTGTCTTCCTCATCCTTCCCTCTTTTACACATGGCACTGGGATTAATCCAGAGATTACAGAGGATTATTCTCTCTCTCTCTCTCTCTCTCTCTCTCTCTCGCTCGCTCTCTTTCACACACACATGCATTCAAACACATACAGATAGACACTATATATTACTTTGCAGAAGAATACAAATTACCTTAAAGTAATCGGAATGATAACTGGAGTGAAGTATTTAGTTAAAGGGAGGATGAGAGAAATTGTGCTTCTTCTGGATGTCAGTTTGCTCGCTGAGCTGGAGAGTTCATTTTCAGGTGGTTCATCACTGTACTAGGGAACATTATCAGTGAGCCTCTGGTGAAGTGCTGGTGTTATGTCCCACTTGCGATTTAAGTGTCTAGGTTTCCTTGAGTCAGTGATGTAATTTCCAGTATTGGTGATTTTATGTTCGGTTCTTCTTCTCAGAGAGTGTTCGATGGAATCAAAATTGATATGTTTGTTGACAGAGTTGAGGTTAGAATGCTATTTTTCTAGGAATTCTCGTGCATGTCTCTGTTTGGCTTGTCCTAGATGGATATGCAGACCCAGTCAAAATCGTGGACTTCCTCATCTGTATGTAAGGATACTACTGATCGTGGGTCATGTCTTTTTTTTCTGGCCAGTTGTTCATGTATCCAGGTGGCTAGTTTTCTGACTGTTTTTTTTCGATGTAGTGCTTGTAAAAGTTCTTGCAAGGCTTATTCTTACTTGAGCAGAACAGACAAATATGTGAACTATTTGCGGTGCTCAAACGTATGAAAAATAAAAGTTGCTGAGTAAAACAGGAATACTCTGTTTCCGTTAGTTGGCATCACAGCATCAAGGATTTCTAATTTCAAGCTGGTCAACAAAAGAGCCAGGAATGAGATAAGGAAAAACTTATTTATTGAGAGAGTTGTTAGGATTTTGAATGGAACTGTCTCGGAGAATTGTGGATGAACATTAAAAAATAGAATTGGATATGTATTTGGAAATATGAATTTAACAGGCTGCAGAGATAGTGCCGGCAAATGGGAGGGGCTTTGGAGACATTCCTGGAGCTGATGTACACACAGTGGCCAATGGCCTCCTCCTGTACTTTAAAGTTTTGCACTCTATCATGTGTCTGATGAGAATAAAAGTCAGTATCCGATTATTTCCCATTCTAAATGCTCACGAATATCTGATTATTTAGTGCAGCATAAGCATTTAAAATGCAACTATTGCAAGGCCAGCTTCATTATATAGTCTAATTATTGCTCAGAATATGAATATTTTAAATGTTGTATTCCAATTACTCAAACAAATCTGTCATTGCTTTGGCACAAATCTCTTTGAAAAGGTTTGACTTTTCACTCACACGATAATATGTTCACCTTTTTTTGTTTGCTGTCTGCATTTCAAATTAAATAACATTCTTTCTAAAAGTCAAAGGTTTTCAAGTTATTGTTCACTAAAATTTGATAACACAAGTCATTTATTTAGTTTAATATTCACAGAGCATGTTGAACTATGGCCATTTCTAATTTGCTGGCAAATAGCTGAAGCTTGTACATTTCAGTGAGAAATTAAACTGATTGATTACATATAAATGTATAAGAACGCTAATTCTATTTGATTATTCAATCGTTTGCTCACCCTGAACATGCAATTACTCAGAAGCCAACCACTTTCAAAATGTTGGAGTGACAATGCATTGAATCCTGACATTGTGTATGTAATTCTGATCGCCAAAAGAGTTACATCCATGTTGTTTGTTCGATAGAAAATAAATGTGCATTCTTTATTTCTGTGTTAGAAAATCTTGACAGAAGTTTATATTTTTGTTCCATAAATATAGAATCAACCTAATTCTTTTCAGAGATTATAGTTCAGTCAAATAATCATAGTTGACATCTTAGTTTTGCGCAATTCACGAAACATAGCAAACATCTGATTAATACATGGGTCACCCAACTGATTGTATCTGAAGAAACAACAGCAAATGACAAGTCAAGAATTACGTTAATACCTGAACTTGGCGGAGCCTACCTGGTGTAGGATACGTCACATATTGTACTGATATTCAGGTGAATGTAACAATGAACAACATAACTGGAAGTTTTGGGCTAACGCCACCCCACCACCACCCCCTCCCCCAGCTTCCTAATATCACTCAGATCACTCCCTCACATATTCAACAATTGATAAGAATCCACAGGCTGGGTGAAACATAAAACACAGAACAGTACAGCTTAGTGCAGACCCTTCAAGCCTTGGCGACCTGCTAAACTTTTATCCTACTTGAAGATCAGAATAACTGACATACCCTTCATGTGCCTGTCCAATATTCACTTAAATATCCCTAATGCAGCTGACTCTACTAACGCTACTAGCAGTGCATTCCAAGCACACACCACTCTCTATGTAAAGAACCTAACTCTGACATCTCCTCAAATCTTCTTCTAGTCACCTTAAAATTATGCTCACTCGAGATAGCCGTTTCCAACCTGCGAGAAAGTCTCTGGCTACCCATTCTACCTATGCCTCTCATCATCTTATACACCTCTATCATGTCACCTCGCATTCTTCATTGCTCCAAGGAGAAAGCCTTCGCTCCCTCATCTTTTATTTGTAAGACATGTCCGCCAGTCCAGGCAGCATCATGTAAATCTCCCCGGCATTCTCTCCAAAGCCTCAATGTCTTTCCAGTCATGAGACAACTAGAACTGAACACAATATTCGAAGTGAGGTATCACCAGACCTTTTTGGCGTTGCAGCATAAACTTGTGGCTCTTAAAATCAATCCCTGGCTCATGAAAACACCATCCATCTTAATAACCTTATCAGCTTGGGTCACAACATTGAGCGTCCTATGATATGGAACACACCATTCCTATTGTCCTCCAAACAGCCAATAATCCTGCCTTTAACCCTGTATTCTGCATTCAATTTCAACCTTCCAAAATGAGTCACTTCACACTTATCCAGGTTGAATTCCATCTGTCATTTACCAGCCCAGTTCTGCATCCTGTCAATGTCCAATTACAACCTACAACAGCCCTCCACACTCTCCATAACTCCAACATCGTTGTTACATCGTAAAACTTACTAACGCACCCTTTCACTTTATCATCCAAGTCATTTGTAAAAATCACAAAGAACAACAGTCCCAGAACTGATTCCTGAAGAACGCCACTGGTCACCAAGCTCCCGGCTGAATACTTTCCATGATCTACCACCATCAGTCTTCTACAGGCCAGACAATTTTGTATCCACACAGACAGATTTCCCTATTTCCCTGTATCCCATGCCTCCTTACTTTCTGAATGAGCCGATTTTATGGTAACCTTGCTAAAATCCATGTACATCACATCCACCGCTCTACCTTCATCAATGTGTTTGATCCCATCCTGAAAGAATTCAATAAGTTCTGTGAGGCATGACTTGCCCCTCAAAAAGCCATGCTGACTATCTCTAATGAAACTATGATTTTCCAAGTAATCATAAATTCTGTCTCTCAGAATCCCTTCCAATACTTTGCCCAATACAGAAGTAAGACTGACTGGCCTGTATTTCGCAGGATTATCCCTATTGCCTTTCCTGAACAAGGGAATAACTTTTGCCACCATCCGATCATCATGCAGTCCTTCAGTGGACACTGGGGACACAAAGATCATCGCCAAAGGTGCAGCAATCTCTTCCCTCAATTCCTCTGGTAACCTCGGGTGCTTTCTGTCTGGTCCAGGGGACTTATCTATCCTTATGTTTGGACTTCACTCATTCTGTACTTCACCTCACTTTATCTACTCCCAGTTCAACCAACTGATTGACTGCTTTCCATTTCATGGTCATATACAGTGCTGTCCTCCTGAGCAAGTACAATTCCAAATATTCTATGAATAATGGAATGGAAAAAAATGTGAACACACCAATGCCATCCTGATGAAGGGCATATGCCCAAAGCTTTCACTCTCCTGCTCCTCGGATGCTTCTTGACTTGTTGTGCTTTACCAGCACCACACTTTTCGACTCTGATCTGCAGCATCTGCAGTCCTCACATTCTCCATTACTGAGGGCTGATCCTGTTACACACTGAGCAGGGAATTAATCAGCAAGAATTCATTGTATTTGAAGCTGACTGTTCAGTTGTGGAACGTTGCATTTGATTAACATATTAATTAAAAATGAAAGTACAACTCAACAATTATTGATTCAGTCCCAGAGTTACAGTTTTAATTCATTGAAATGCAGCTTGATAACAAACAGTAAATGACTGAAGAACTCCGAGGGACAGATTATTCCAAATGCGATATTCCAGGCTGGATGTTCTTTACCATAATACTGGGAATATTATCGGACCGACAGATGTGATCAGGGAACGAGGTGACATGGGGAAGTGGACATTTTTGCCATTACGTAGGTGTGTTTGAGGGAAGTCAGGGCTGACAACTCAATATTCTGTGATGCAAAAACTATGGGCAGCACAGGAGAGGGTTAAAAGAGAAGGTGGTGTTGCCTTATTAATTATGGAGTCAAAGACTGCAGTAAGGACGGATGATATCTTGGAAGGTCATTCAAATGACGGTTGTGGGTTGAGGTTAGGATCAAAATAATGACAGACACACTACTGGGGATCTATTATAGACCTCCAGATAAAAGAAAATACAGGAGCAGGTACATAACCAATTCACTGAGGTGTGTAAATACAATAATAGGATCATTACATTAAGGCATTTCAATTACAGACATTGATTAGGGCAGCGATAATTATTTTAAGAGGGCAAAGATGCCTTGACATTTATTCCAGAGAGCTTCTTATTTCAACATGGAGCAGATACAACAATGGGCGGGGCTGTGCCGAGCCTCACTGTGGAATGAAGCCAGATCGATGTTGCAGGCAGGATTGGGAGAACATTGCAGGACCAGTGATCGTGACTCAAGCATTTTTAGCATATTAAGGAAAAGACCAAAAGAAAAAACGGTTTGAAAAATAAAAATAATTTTAATGATGGAGGCAGATCTTACCAAGATAAAGACAGGATCTGGCCACACTACAGTTACTTCTGGGTGAAAGTGGAGCAGAACAGCGTGGGGGTGTTGGGGATCACATGCTCACAATGGAATTGATGCGAGTGTCACCCCAACATGTTACAACAAAGATGAAATTTAAGAAAACAAGCCCAGAGAGAATGGGGTGTCCACAAATATTCAGAACAGAATTAAAAACGAAAGAGAAGCTTAAAGCTGGCATAAAGTGAGCAGGTCAATGCAGGTCCCAGAAGAGTACAGAACGTAAAGGTCTAATCTCAAGAAAGTAAGTCCTAGAGTAAAACGCGGGGCGATAAAAATATTAGTGGGCAGTATTTTGAAGAATGTAAAGACATTTTATCGGTTTATTAAGGGTAAGAGGGTAACAAGAGAAAGAATAGGGAGTATGAGGGACCGAGGAGGCAAAATGTGCATTGAGCCGGAGAATATGTCAAACACGCACTGCATATTGGTCTTCACTTTGGAGAAGCAGTTCCTGGACAGAAGTTGAGGAAGAATTGGAAGTTGATGCAGGATAAAATGTGGGCAAATCTCTAGATCTGGATGAACTGTATCTTAGACTGAGGTGGAAGATGAGAGAGGAGATTCCAGGGTGTTAAATTTTGTGTTGTATTTTGTTTTGCCTCTGGTCACAAAGGTGGTATGATCGATCATGATAACATCTAATGTAGGTTCAACTTCCACACAGAATGCTAGAAAAAAAGCCATGGGATTAAAGACCACCAAGTCTCACCTCAGTGGGAGGGAAACAATTGTAGAAAATTGTGAAGGCTGTTGAGGAATGATCACTAAATATCTTAAGGATGAGATGGACAGATTTTAAAACTAGTGTTACAGGGAAAACGCAGGAAAATGGAATGGAAAGTTATCAGAATAATTGAAAGTAAAAGCAGAGTCAGCGAGCGGATAGGTATACTGTCGCTCGAATGTCTAATGGTAAACCTTTTCTAATAGCCTGTATTCACTGGAACATCAACATTTCTCCCTCCAGAGTGAGACACAGTTTCGAATACAATCTACAGATACAAGGAATTCATAAGTGCAGTGCTAGTAGACAGAAAACACCAGAGGACTGCGACAACGCGGATAAGCTGTCAGGGTGAAGGTTTGCATCAGCGCAGTCACCACGACTAGGAGGAAGATCTCAGCAAGACACCCCACCCCCCCCCCCCCCCCCCGAAGTCCAAGCATGGGCCTGGTGCTTCGGAGTGCTTAAGGCCCAAACAACACATCACTGTAGTGTCTCCCACCTGACCTAACCAAAACTAAATGTGGAGTGTTCGATTGACGTACTGTTAGTGGCAGAGTAGGCAGTAATGCTTTGGTTCCAAAGACATCGGTGAGTAGCGATTCAGCAAAAGATAAAGGTAAGCTCAGGTAAACTCTTTTTAACGCTAGTCTGACAGCAATGGAGATGGCAGTTTGGGCAGTTGTATGTTCTTCCTGCTGTTTTTGGGAGCTCAGGGAGATTTCCACTGTCCCTGATGACTACACGTGTGGCATTGCACCCTGCTGCAGCTCCTGGGAGACCGTGTTCAGGAGCTGGGTCTGGAAGCACTCCGGATCATCCGAGATATCGAGCACTTCATAGATAAAAGCTTTAGTGATGTGATCACACCCAAGTCCCTCCCTTAGCCACGTTATTGTAAGGACCATAATATTCCAGTCTCATGTAAAGATCCACGCCCTGAGTTCCTCTGCCTTACCTGTCAGCCCTGTTTCATTTAATTAAAAGCAATTTAATCCAACAGGCGTTCCTTGCTTCCTGTCGTGTTCCAAGCAGAGAGTAGCTGGGTGACCACCAGGAATGGCGAAGGGAGTAGGCAGAAAGTGCAGGAATCCCCTGTGGCCATTCCTCTCGAAACCAAGTATACCATTCTGGATACTGGTTTGGTGTATGTTGGGGGATGGGAGTTGGGTGTCAGGAAATGACTCTTCAGGGGAAAGCAGCAGTAGCCAAGATGGTTGCACTGGATCTGGGGAGCAGCAGGAAAGGATAAAGGTACACAGGGCCGTAGAGATAGGGATTTGATTGTTAGGGGGGACAGATCGGAGATTCTGTGGCCTCAAACTGGAAACTAGGATGGTGTGTTGCCTCTCAGGTTTCAGGATCCAGGATGTTTCTGAGTGGCTGCAGAAAGTTCTCAAGGGGGCGGGTGAGCAACCAGAAGTCATTGTACACGATGGTACAAATGACATGGTTAGATATAGGAATGCGTTTCTATAGAATGATTAACTGAGAACTAGGAGAAAAGTTAAAAACCAGGACCTCGGTAGTGATAATCTTCAGATTACTTCCAGTGTCATGAGCTAGTGAAGGTAAGAATAGGAGGATATCAAGATAAATATATGACTAAAGAATTGGTGCAATGGGAGGGATTCATATTTTTAGACCATTGGGAGCCTTTCTGTGACAGAGTTGACCTGTTCAGGAGGGACTGGTGGCACATCCACTGGAGGGGGGATCAATATCTTCGCAGCCAGTTTTGCTAGTGCAACAGGGGAACGTTTAAACGAGATTGGCAGGAGGTGGTATCCTCAAGAGCAGTGAGGAAAGTGATAGGCTGGAAGAAGATACAGTAATCAAACATAGTACGTTGAGGAGACATATCAGGCTGGACCACGATAGGGAACAAGAAATGCCTATGGATTAAATTGTGTTTATTTCAGAGCAAAAGGGCTGACAGTTAAGGCCGATGAATTCAGCGTGTGGATAGGTTATCAGCGCTCGATAGTTTAGCTATTACAGAAACATGGCGGAGGGATGGACAGGACTGACAGCTTAATGTACCAGGGTCAAATGCATTCGAAGGAACAGAGATTGTGGAACGGGAGGGGAGTTGCATTTCTGAATAAAGGGTGTGTCGCAGCAGTGATCAGAGATAAAATAACTGATGGAGATCATCCAATGAGGCTTTGTGGGTGGAACTAAGAAATAAGAAGGGGATGGTGACATTATTGGGGTTGTACGATAGGCCCCCAAATTGTAAACAGAAATTGTAGGAACAAAAATATGTAGAGAGATTGCGGAGACTTTCAGGAACATTTGGGTTGTCATAATAGGGACTTAAATATTTTTTATCACACAGAATTGCACTGCCAGAGCATTAAGGGATTTGATGGGATGGAATGAATGAAGTGCGTCAGGAAAGTTTCCTCAAGCAGAATGTAGAGGGTCCTAATTGGGAAGGAGCAACATTTGTCCTCCTCTTAAGAAATAGGTCAGGACAGGTGAGTGACGTGACAGTGGATGTGCACTTTGGGACCAGTGACCATAGATCTATTAATTTTAATATAGTTATGGAGAGGGAAAACAATTTGTACACAGATTCAAGGTCTAAATTGGGGCAAGGTTAATTTTGATGGACTTAGACAGGAGTTTGCAGGGGTTAATTGGAGTAGTCTGTTTGCAGGCAAAGGGACCTCTAGCAAGTGGGAGTTTAAGATCTATATGTTCCTGTGAGTGTGAATGGAAAGTTGATAGGAATGAGGTACACTGGATGACAAGAGATGTTTAGGCTTTTACCCAAAGAAATGTGGGGGCGTGGCTCACATAGAGGCAGCTGGGATTAAGCGAATCCCTTGAGGTGTACAGGGGATACAGCAGTTAACTGAAGAAGGAAATCAGGAGGGAAAAAAGGGGTAGGAGATAACCTTGCCTGAGAAGATCAGGGTGAATCCAAAGAGGTGCTTTAGGTATATTAAAGGAAAAGCAGTAACTAGAGAGAGAATAGTACCCCTCAAAGACCAAAATGGATATGTTTGTGTGGAACCATAAGAGATGAGTGATGTCCTCAACAAATAATTCTCCTGTATGTTTACCGTGGAGAAAGACATGAGTACTTGGGAAATTGGGGAAATTATTGGTGATAACTTAGAGACAGTCCATATCACAGTACAGGAGGTATTGGATCTACTAGAATGTTTGAAGTTGGATACATCTCACGGTCCTTTCAGATATATCCAAAAACATTGCAGGAGCTAGAGAAGAACTTACGGGGGCCCTGGCTGATAATGTTGATCATCAGTTAACACAGGTGAGATCCCAGAAGACCGGAGGAAAGCAGATGTCGTGCCCTTATTCATGAAGAAAAGTAATGTCCAGGAAATACAGACCAGTAACTTAATATCTGTGGTAGGTAAATTACTTGGGAAGATTCTGAGGGATAAGATGTACATGCATTGGGAAAACAGGGTTTCATTAGTAATCTCACCTGTGTTAACTGATGATCAACATTATCAGCCAGGGCCCCCGTAAGTTCTTCTCTAGCTCCTGCAATGTTTTTGGATATATCTGAAAGGACCGTGAGATGTATCCAACTTCAAACATTCTAGTAGATCCAATACCTCCTGTACTGTGATATGGACTGTCTCTAAGTTATCACCAATAATTTCCCCAATTTCCCAAGTATTCATGTCTTTCTCCACGGTAAACATATAGGAGAATTATTTGTTGAGGACATCACTCATCTCTTATGGTTCCACACAAACATATCCATTTTGGTCTTTGAGGGGTACTATTCTCTCTCCAGTCGATAGAACTAGACCCAGTTTAGATCATACATCAAGTATCAGCCTAGCCAGCTACTTGAAGTACCACAGGTAATGGAAGAGGCAATAAAGTGACTGGACTGTAGGGTTTATTCTAATAATACCTGGCTATATAGCCCGTCAAGCCTGTCCTTCCATTCAGTAAGGTCAGGGCTGATCTCTCTTGGCTGCAATTTCTCTTTCATGCCCAATTCTTTGTAGCCCTTAACTCCCTGATGTGTCAACATTCATTAACACCACAGTGCTCCCTCAAACATTCTCAGATGTAGTTGTCTGGGATAGAGAAGCCCCAACAGTCACTACCCTCTAACAGAAGGAAATAGTCCGCACAAATTTACCTTGGCCTTTGACATGAACAAAAGCTATGAAGTTAAAAATCACACAACATCAGGTTATAGTCCAACAGGTTTAATTGGAAGGACACTAGCTTTCGGAGCATCGCTCCTTCATTAGTTGATGGTGGAGGGCTCAATCCTAACACACAGAATTTAGAGCAAAACTTTCGTGTGATGTAAATGAAATTAAAACATTGAAAAATTGATAGTCTTTTGAGTCTTTAATCTGTGTGAATACCATGGTATTCAACCAGATGAAAGGCTCAACAGACAATTAATGTTTCAATGTATAATTTCAGGTACATCACACTGTAAATTTTTGGTTTAAATTCTGTATGTTAGGATTGAGCCCTTCACATTCATCTGATGAAGGAGCGACGCTCCGAAAGCAAGTGTGCTTCCAATTAAACCTGTTGGACTATAACTTGGTGTTGTGTGATTGTTAATTTTGTACACCCCAGTAAAACACGCATCTCCAAATCAAAAGATATGAACACAGCGTCAGAATGACTGGCCCTGACAGGACATGACTGAACAAGATGTCAAGGAGGCTGAATAAAATTGCACCTAAATGGAATCAGTTGTAAATTCCCAAGTGGTTGGTCCATTCGAAGCACCATGCGGCTGATGGAGATCAATCCTCTCAGTCCCTGGATATCTCTGTGTGCGGTCCTCAGGGTAGCTTCCTTGACACAAACATCTTCAGTTGCTTCAGCAACGTCTTACCCTCCGTCATTCGATCAGAAGTGAGGATACTCAGAAAAGATCGCATAAAACAGAAAAACCTGGACAACATTCAAGCTCATGCTGTTACTGTGTAGGCAACATTCATGTAACAGCACTGCTGGACCCTGAACATTTCCACAGGACTAAAAAAGAGGAGCTCATTCAGCATCTCAAGCTGGTTTCACAGAAAATATGAGAATGCCATTCAGCCCATATAAACTATTGGATAAGTAGAGGCACAGCACACTCACTCTCTCTTACCGATTACACAAGAAGAGATTTTTTAGAAAAAAACTACAAATGTTGGAATTCAGGAGGCTGGAAGAACACATCAAGCCAGGCAGCATCAGGAGAAAAAGTCCACATCTTGGGTATAATCTTTCATCGTGTCTGGGGGTGGGGGCAAGGGTGTGCACAGATAAAGAGACGAGGTGGGGAAGTAGGAGGATTCAGCATGTTGTGGTGGGGAACACAGGTCGAGGATACCACCGGGTTGGCCAATGGGAGGAATGAATCCAGTTAACAGTTGGAAGATGGGTTGATCAGAGGAATGGAAAGGGGAGGGGCTAAGCAGGAGGTCTGGGGATTGGAAGGGAGGTTACTAGAAATTGGAGAACCCAGTGTTGAGACCCCGGGCTGTAGGCTACACAGTTGGAATATGAAGCGTTGTTCCTCCAATTTGTGCTTTGGTTCTTTGTGGCAATGGAGGAGGTCAATGGTGTCCATGTCGGAATGGGAGTGGGAGGTGGAATTGAAATAGGCAGTGATTGGGAGGTCAGGTCAGCCCTTCCAGGCCCAGCTGAGATGCTCAGCAAACCATTCCCCTCAGTTTACATTTGGTCTCCCCGATATAGAGAAGACCAGATCAGGAATGGCAGATACAGTAAACTAGATTGGATCCCATCACCTGGCACATCTTCCACAAGGACTGATCCCTTCACTAATTTTGGTTCGTGCCATACTCCCCACCAAACCTGTCAATCCCCATGGGCAACTGACACTTGCAAATGAAAAATAAAATACATCACCTGCTGGCACACACCTCCCTCACCTCCATCCAGCGCCCAAAACAGTCCTTCCAGGTGAAACAGAGGTCACCTGCCTCTCCTTCAATGTAATTTACTGCATTACGTTCTCCTGATGTGATCTTGTCTACATCGGGGAGAGCAACGTAAACTAAGTGCACATTTCACCAAGCATCACAGCCCGGTCCAAAGGGGCTGGCCTGAGCTCCCAGTCACCACCCATTTCAATTCCCCTTCCGAATTCCTTTCCAACATGACCTCCTTGGCTTCCTCTGTTGCCACGGTGAGTCAGACTATAAATTGGACGAACAACATCTTACGTTCTGCCTGGTTAGCCTACAGCCTGGAGGACTCAACATTGAGTTCTCCAGTTTAAAATAGCCTTCCCTACATGGCCCTACTCCATTTCCAGCCCCGCCTCCTCCCTTCCATTCCACCAAATGACCCAGCCTTTTAGCTCCCAACTGGATTCATCCCTCCCATCGACCAACCACGTTGCACCCACACTTGTGTCCACCTAACTCCTTCCTCACCATCCTGCTGCTCTCCCCACCCCAACCACTCCTTTCCCTCTTTATCTGCAGTTCCCCCAACCCCCACCCGCAGTCCTGAAGAACAGGTATATTTGAAAAGTTGACTTCTCCACCTCCTGATGCTGCCTGGCTTGTTGTTTCTTCCAGCCTCCTGTTTGTCTATTATTACACAGTAAGATGAGGAATCTCGTCAGCACAACACGCTAGTAAGCAGCTACCACCGGTTACCCAATAATGAGCCTCTTCCCTGGAACGAGGAAGAGGACATTCAGCCACCCAAGACACTGACACACGAACAGAAGAGGCCATTCTAAACTGGAATAGGAGGAATTCATCGATGCTGTAACATGACAAACCAATGAAGCAGAGACTGCACAGACAGATTGCTCCATGCAGTGCCTCCTGGCTTCCTTGCTAATGTTTCACGCGTGTTATATTAACATGGTTTGCTGATGGTAAGGAGGCACAGAGGATGATTTGTGCCATGTCTCAAGGAGGCATCTTCCATCTCCGAGAAGACAGGCTAGTCTTCTGCATGGAGGTCAGAAGCTTTTGAGAATGACCAACCCTGTCAGAGTGTGGCTGCTGACATGTTGGTGAACAACATGATACTCATTACTTACTGCTCTGTATGAATTCTGTCAGTGGCTCATGGCTAAGGACATCCACCTCCTTTTCACCAAAAGCACTTCCCATCATCTCGCCTTCTCATTAATACAAAATGAGAAGGATGATATGTTTTGCCAAATCACTTTGTTGCCTTGCAAAATGCTATGTTTTAAGCACAGCCACGCCAACAGCAACACCATGTTTGCCATTGGAGACTATTGGCGATGCTGAGGAGGTGATGGCCTAGCTGTATTATCCCTGTAATGTTAACCCAGGGACCTAGGTGATGACTGAGACCCTGGATTCGATCCCACCACGGCAAATGTTCGATTTTGCATTCAATAAAATATCAGGAATTGAGAATCAAATTAAACAATGAAAGCATTGTGTTTGTCCTACCTGGCACACTAATGCACTTCAAGGAAGGAAAGCTACCATCTTCATCTGGTCGAATGTACATGTGACTCCAGACCCACAGCACTGTGGTTAACACACAGTTGGAGTTTGAAATGGCCAAGCCAGCCGCTCAGTGATATCACTCACTACAAATTCTCAAAGAAATGAAACCGCATTGACCTCAGCACTGACTACTTGCAGCCCACAGACTGCAGTGGGTCAGGAAGGCAGCTCACCAACACTTCACAAGGACAATGGGGAAAGGGAATTAAATACTGGCCCAGCATCCCATTACTGAATAAAATAAGATGATCACTCTCAAGGAAGAGAGACAGAAGGACATAACTCACTTCAAACCGGGACTTTGATGTACACCTTAAATGGGCATGAATTTCAGTGATATGGGAACAGGAGAAAAATAAATAAGATTCATTTGGATTTTTATTTCCATTGCAGCTGATCAACAGCAGCCATCCATGTCATCAACATTAAACACACTATTTCCCAGATGCATTCAGTTCTGATGTATGGTGATTGGACGCAAAATGTCACTTCTATTATTCTCTCGACCTGAGGCTGCCAAATCTGTTCAGTTTCTCTGGCACTTACTCGTTCCTTTTGTTTCTGATCTCTAGTATCATCCTTTGTATATTTTTCCTCTACCTTACGTGTTGTTATTACACTGAATGTCTGCATCACTGGCAGGATAGCATTTGTGGACCTCACTAAATGCCTTTTACTGTGAGGCAATTCCTTAAGGTATTGAGTCTGATATCAGTCTTAATTCAAATCAGGCAATAATGTGAGATTTCTTCACCAAAGGATAACAGTGAAACAGGTAAAGTTCTTGACAAAGTGCTGGTGGGATTATATTAGTAAAATTCACTTCTATTTCCAGTTCCTCTCATTTGAATTTAAGTTCTCTCATCATCTGAGATAAGATTTGAAACAGCATCCATGATGTAGATATCTGGACCACTGAATTACGTGGCCATCGACATTAGTATTCTGACACAGTGTCCCTGTCATGAATTTATTTCACAGACAAGAACAAGATTTTGATGGGAACATTTGTTACAGAAAGAGCGATTAGAAGAGAACAGGAACCATAAAGTCTGACTTTTACCATGCTATAGTTAATGGTTTATTTATCACCCGCACTTACGTCAAGATGGGGTCTGGGGATATCATTGAGTTGGTAGTGGGTAGCTTTGGTGATGGAGAGAATACCAAGACATAAATCAATTTGGGGCAATTGGGTACTTCGGGATTGTGAACAGTCTTGTTCTCAGATGTTTGTGAGGGTGGGAGTGTGGGTGGTTCTGAAATTTGTGGAGAATGAATGGATTTGCATTTGAAACTGAAGGTAATAGTTTCAGTTTTTACTAAATATAGGTAACAGAAATAGCACTGAAGTTCATATTGGTTTATTGGATTAATAAATCGATAGAGATGGGGAGACTTACCAGGAACACCAACAATAGCGAGCATGGGATAGTAACCAGCCTGAATAATCCACAGTACACCTAATATCCGATATGTTAATATGGACCAATACCAGGAAAGATACAAAAGACCCAAAGATAAACTCCTGTCCATTGTTGTAGCATTCCAGTCTACATTTCTTAGATTCTGAACCATTGGTGCGACATTCCAGTCTATTATTCTCAGATTCTGATCCATTGTTGACATATTCCAGTCTGATGTTCTCAGATCCTGGTCCATTGTTGGAATATTCCAGTCTACTGTTCTCAGATCCTGGTCCATTGTTGGAATATTCCAGCCTATGGTTCTCTGATTCTGATCTCTCCTCTCCCTGTTTCTGCAACTGCTGATCCTTGTCAGTGTTGCAGTGGATGCATCTGCAGCAATAATGGGATAAAGCATTCGAAGAAGCCCCGTACAAATAGAAGAGAAAAACCATCCAGTGACATAATTCGGATCCATGGAGACTGACATCAATCACAGTCACTGAACAAACAGCTCCAGATAATTTCTTTCAGAATTCGACCTTCAGATCAAAATAACAATTGGATTGTATTGAATGTTGACATTGCTGGCTAACGGTCACATCTCCCATCACCAATTGCTCCCGTGAAGTTAGTTGTGAGGGGGAATTATGGACGTTTCCTTATCGCAGGCTAGATGATTCCGCTGTGTTCTTCATGTACAATACTGTAACCACCTGAACGCTCCATCATCACCATCCACAAAAAAATCACAATCTAGACTTGGTTTCCATGCTGGTCTCTCCTCGACGAGAACAGGCGCCAAGCAACAGATTCTCAGTGGATATATTTGCCCTGACCATACACAGGAAGTGTGGATCTGTCTGGAGATTCCACTCGTGACCATGCTGAAGCTTCAACACACAGTATCATTGAGTACCGTTTTATGAAAACTAACAAACAACTTCATGCATTATATCGTCTTCAAAGCAGTAAGAATTTTTGGAATTCAGTCCAAAGCCAAATGTGGCATGTTCTCACAAAGCTAGTCCTTTTACAGGGTTATGTTGTCCTTGGTTTTTTTAAAGAGGGTCTAAACGACCCAGGATTCCAATATGTCATAATTTCGAAAGGTTCGTTGGGGTCCTTTTGTTTATACCTAACAGATAATGCCTCATACAGAATCCTTTCAAGTCTTGAAAAGTAGCCTGTATAATCAAGAGGGCCTGTCCAGCTCCCACAACTGGACAGGTTAGATCAGTTCTGGGGTTTGTTGAGTCAGGGTCACTGGACGATCTCTGCCTCCTTCTGCCCTTCTGATCTTATAACCTGTAAGCAGTTGTGTCAGTTTTACCCTAAGGGGTTTTGTTTATTGGGATTGTTGCAAGTATATTGGAACAGCATCTTTAAATCGGGGATAGCCTGTCAGATTCGGATACGATACGTTATTCAAGTATTCTATTTTCGGTTCCTTATGTTTCATTTGGTAATTTGGCAAATAAATGTCATTTGTTTAAAATTCGGCAGTCTGACTAGCGCATTCACTCTGTAAATATCAGCTTTGCACTAATCTTCAAAAAATAGCAAATCTAAGGTCCGGGCTACCTATTAAAATGTTTTGAGGGGTCGGGTCTGATCCGCAACAAATTAGGGGGCCTTTGCAGAATTTAGACAGTGAGTGGCAGGTGTCATTGTCTCTTATTTCGTGTGTTGATTTGGTGAGTAAACAGAGCTTCAGGTAGCAATGGTTCTTGCAGGAACCAAGCTTGTTTTGGAGGTGGAGAAAGTGACCTTGGGGGTTTTACAAAATGCACATAAGTCCAAGCTGCGGGAATTAGTAGACAAAGGGAGTTAAAGCTGCCGTCTGATGTGAGGAAAGATGAGATGATTGCAGCAGTAGTTCTGCATTCCAATTTGCTGGAAACTCCATCAGGATCTGTGGGATGACTAAACTTCAATCGCAAAAGAAGCAGCTTGAATTAGAAGCAGAGATGAAGCAGTTTGAGCTACCACTAAAGTCACAAGAGGAAGAAAGATAACGAATAGGTTTAGCAGAGGAAAGAGGAAAAAAATAGCTTCAGTAGGAGAGAAAGAAAAAGAGGGAGCATTTGAGCTTCAGAGATGGACACTTAGAATGGAAAGTCAGTGTTAAAAGATGAGGGTGAAGGCTGAAGGTAAGCTTAGTGAGGAAGAGACTGAGGATGGGCAATCCCATTGTCGTTCAAAGACTGATTTCAGTATATTCACAGCTTGCCTAAATTTGATGAGTAGGAAAGTGGCTAAAGAATTTCAGTGGCCAGTGACCATGTAGGTTTTGTTGACCCAAACAAAACTTGTAGGTAGAGCTAGTGAGATATGTGCAACACTATCAGAGGACGGATCTGGGGAGTATAAGGAGAGGAAAACATATATATGAGCATGTGCCAAAAGCCTACAGACAACGTTTCAGGATTTACGTAAGGATCCTGGTCGAACACATATTGATTTTGAAAGGATCAAACAAAGTAATTTTAATAGATGGATAAGAGCGTTAAAAAGAGAGCAAACATACGATGCTCTTCGAGAGACAATTACTTTGAAGGTGTTTAAGCATTCACATAGTGCACACTCATTTGGAAGATCATAGAGTTATAAAGCCAAAACTGGCAGCTGAAGTGGCTGATGATTATGACTAGTGATTATGATTATAAAACTTGTTTTGGCTTCCAGAATCAATTTCAGTCCATGATGGATAGAAATTGTGGCAAAGAGAAATCCCCACGTAGAAAGCGAGATACAGATCTTGGTGAAGAACTTACCACAGGGTAAAAAGGCAATACGTGAAGGAGGCAAAGAAGATAAAAAGCTCTGGTTTTTTCATTGCAACAAATTAGGACAAATGAAATCACTGTTTTGGTGGGTTCAGAAAAAAAAACCCAGATACAGGAAAAAAGATAAGTCTGGGAGTTTTGTTGGAGTGGTAACAGAAAGCACAGTGGAAGCGAAGAAGCTGCATCAGAGTGTACAAGCTGATTGGAAGTTTGTTAAGGAGGAAGTGCCAGATCTGCTTATAAAATATACCTGCAAAGGGAAATTTTACTCACATAGGGCAGGTAGAGAGGATGCAATATTAAGAGACACAGGATCCTCTGTGAAAAGGTAAGGAGATATGTACTCCTGAAGGACTATTTCCAGAAAAGGTACTGCAAGAGGGAATTCACCATGAGACAAAATGCGCAAAAGTATGAAAATTGTGCATAGTATGTCCAGAAAAGTGTGGGGAAATTGTGGCAGGGGTACTGGACAAACTCTCAGCTCCAGGGATAAAATTTGTCCTTGCAGAAAATATAGCTGATTCAGTGGTTGGATTACTGCTACTCTCGTTTAAAAGCCAGTGGATATGCAGACAACTGAATCAATGTAGGAATCTTATCCTGGAAACATTCCTGATTATGGCTAATAAAGTCCCAATGTCACCAGTTGAAGCAGAAAATAACAAAAACGTAAAGATAAGGAAGCTTAAGTGGCGTGAGCAGATACTTTGTTCCATCAGAAAGTTGAGACAAAACAGGAGCAAATGGGTGATCATGTAAATATTTTTTGCTCAGCTAAACTAATTGAGTCACAGCAGAAAGATAAAACTTTAAAGCAGTTGCATCAAAAAGCATATACGTTAGGAATTTTGAATGTATCCCTAAGTGTTATTACCTTACAAATGATGTCCAAAAGAGGAAATCGAGACTAACTATTTTCAAGGAGATGAGAAATGGGAAGAGATTCATGAAATCATATTGCCAATGGGTTACAGAAAGGAGGTGATGCGAATGGTGTATGAGTTACCATCGAGAAGTCAGTTTGGAGTTATGAAAAAAACAGACCAAATACAGAGACACTTTACTGGCCTGGACCGCAACAGGATGCAGTTGAATTTTGCCAGACGCGTCATACATGTCATGTAATTGGAAAAACTCAAGCGATAATAAAATCTGCACCTTTCTTAACTATTCCAGCATTTGAGGAACCTTTTACAGGAGTCTTAATTGATTGGCTAGGTTCCTGACCGCAAACAAAAAAGTGGCCATCAGTATTTGTTAACAATAATGGATGCATCCACTAGATTTCCAGAGGCCATCCCAAGATGCAGTATCACAGCTAAAAGAATTAGAAAGGAATTAGTCTTTTGTAAAAAAAAAGATACGGACTACCAATGAAGATACAGTGGGATCAAGGTTCAAACTTTACATCTAATTTATCACGATAATGTCTTAGGATTACGCAATTCAAATCTACTGCATACCATTCAAAATTGCAAGGAGCGCTAAAAATGTGACATTAAACATTAAAGACCATGTTGAGGGCTTATAATCAGGATTATCCAGATGATTAGGGTTAGGGAATTCCATTTGCACTTTCTGTGATCAGGGATACCCCAATTAACAGAGCAAATTCATTCCATTGGAATTATGTTTGGGGCATTAAGTGACAGGACCATTAAAATTGATTAAGGAGAAAATAGCAAATCAGAGTTCAAAGGCCACACATTTGGATTCGGTCTCAAAACTTAAGGGACTATTAATTGCGCTGGGGAGTTGGCTAGACAGCATTTAAAAGTATTGCAACATGCAATAAAACAGGAAGTGGACGGGAAATGTTTTCAAAAAGTGCAATTTTGCGATCGGGGATAAGGTATTACTATTTCTTCCAGTTATAGGTGAACCTTGAAAAGCAAGGTTTAGTAGGCCTTATCAAATACAACGGATATTGAGTGAGGGCAACTACTTGATAGAGACTGCAGAAAGAAAGAAATCTCCCAGCGTATGTCATGTGAATATGCTCAAAAGGTACTTTGACAGGTAAGGAAAGCCAGAGAATAAGGTGTTAATGATTACGGCACAGAAGAAAATAAACAATTTCAGAGGATTCTGAATCGGACATTCCTCAAATTAAAGTGGACAATGAGGTAGTTGTCTAAAATTGGGATAAATGATTGAGTTACCTTTCTGAGAAAAATCGAAATGACCAGAAAGAGTTATTACTATCACATGGGGAGATATGCAGATATGTACTTGGAAGTGCTCACCTAATTGTGCATAATGTAGCTATAAGAGATGCTGTTACGATTAAGCAACATCCTTTCAGGCATAATCCTCCAAAGTTGGCACAGGTTCAGAAGGAGATTGAATGCATGCTCTAAGATGACATAATCAACATGTGTTACAGAGACTGGAAATCACCAATAGCCATGGTGCCAAAGTCAAATGGTACCCAACGATTATGCGTGGACTAACGTAACGTAAATGCAGTTAAAAACATTGATGCATACCCAGTTCCACGGTTGGAAGACTGTGTTGAAAATGTGGGACAAGCAACTTACATTTGGAATGAAAAATGCGGCACATTTCAGGGACTAACCAATAAATTGACGGATTATCCAACCAGTGGTTTACATTGATGACCTTGTGATTTTTAGTGACTCATGGAAGGAAAAATTACAGAATCTATAATACTTGTTTGATGGACTTCGGAAGGTAGGCTTGGTGGTAAACCGAGCGAAAAGTGAATTTGCCAAAGCAAAAGTCACCTTCCTTTGCCATGCTATTGGACTTAGATAAACAGCGCCATGCGATTTAAAAGTGAAGGTGATTGGGGAATTTCCCATACTGTTGACAAAAGAAACAGTTCCTGGGACTAAGTGGATTTTTTTTCGAATGTTTGTGCCTCATTTTCGCAGTGTGACTCCTTCACTCACTGAATTATTAAAGAAAGGCAAGAAGTTTCAGTGGACAGAGGACTGTCAGAAGGCATTTGACAGAATTTGAATTAATATTAACCACTGCCCCACGATCAGACACACCGGAATATGCAAAACCATTCAAGGTGGATTTAAATGTGAATGATGTGGATTTCGGTGCTGGGCTCCTGCAGGAAGACGACAAGAAGACACAAAGACTTATTGGGTATTTCTCCAAGAAGTTGAATGTTCATTAGTAGAAATATTCAACAGTTGAGAAAGAGACTGTGAGCTTTCTGTTGACACGACAACATTTCAGTGTTTACGTTGCCAGCAACCTATCAGAGACAACCATTTACAATGATCATAACCTAATGAAGGTTTTTTGGAGAAATTTAAGGACAAAAATGCGAAACTGTTTAGCTCGGACCTGTTGTTATAGCCATTCAATTTGAAAATTGTGCAAATGGAGATCTTCAAAACATGAATATGAATGCATTGTTGAGACTTGAGTGACAAATGGAGGCACGCAATGATGGAAGTACCACACACTGAATCTGGATGTAGTTGTGCCTGTTTGCATGTTTATTGTAACAAATGTATATGCGCATTTTAGAGTATGAACCACTATTTTTGGTGGTTTCGAAAGCTGAAGCCATCTTTGGATATTGAAGATTTGGTTTTATATTGGGGGAGTTGTCACACAGGGGATCTCTTTATAAGGTTATGCTGTCCTTGATTTTTTTTCAGAGAGCTTCTAAACGTTCCAATGTTCCAACATGTCTGAATATTGAATGCTTCATTGGGGTCCTTTGTTTGTAACCTAACCGATAATGCCTCGGACAGAGGGCTTTCAAGCCTTTAAAAAAATGGTGCAATCAAGGGATGTGGCCAGCTCTCCAGCTGCACAGGTCAGCTCAGTTCGAGAGTTAGTTAAGTCAGGTTCAGTGTTGAAACTAGACGCTCTCCCCCTCCTTCAGCTCTATGACCTTGTAACCTATAAGCTTTTTTTGGGTATTTTTTACGCTTTATGCTCAGGGGTTTGTTTATTAGGATTGTTGCAAGTAATTTGGATCAGCATCATTAATTGGTCTTAGCCTGTTAGTTTTGGATAGGATGAATTATTCAGGTGTGTTATTTTCGGTTCGTTGTGTTTCATTCCTTATTTTTGCAAATACATTCTGTTTGTTTAAAAGTCGGCAGTCACACCAACTAATTCACTCTGGGAATATCCACTGTACACTTACCTTCAACAAATGGCAACAGTACGGACTGGGCTACGTGCTTAAGAATGTTGTGACGGGTCGGCCCTGGTCCCTAACCACATACAATACCCTTGTTTATTAAAAGTCATGAATTAATGAGTAAGGGATGGAATGAATATGATATTGGCTATGAGACAGAAAGGGCTGCGGCCAGTGGCTGGGGAGACCTGAGGGGAGTGCAGCAATGTCTCCCAGTCACTAGCATTCAGCCATCACTGTTTCTGACAAATGGAATTCAATGCAATGCAGAGCAAGATAACAGATGACCCCTGGTATATGGAATGTTGAACAACAATACGAATGGAAAGGGCAATTTTAAATGTGAAGTACATAGTTATATTTTATATATCGACTGTTTAATCACAGGTTATACAGGTTGTTAAGATTGTTTATATCTGGACGGGATATTCAGAAATAAAAACAGACATAGATAGCAAAATGCATTTCGTTATAGTGAGTTACAGCAGAGAAAGTGTGAGAATACAGCTCATACCGAGCTGGTACAGAGATGATGGGCTGCGTGACAGCCACCTTTATTGTACTTATTCAGAGAAATGTATTGAAAATGTTCAGAAACTGATGAGACAAGTTTAGTCATAAAACGCACAGACAATATCATAATTAATCAACTATTCCTATTTTTTCATCAAGTGTAGCTGTCTCTAAACGGCCTTTTAAATCAAAATCACTTTGATGAGATCCACGCATTTATTTTCAGAACTTACAGAAGAAACAGACTCCTGTGCAATATATGTGTCACTGACACAAGTGATGGGAACAGGAATGGAGCATATTGTCCAAATATAATCGGGTTCAACATCCAGAGCAATCAAGAAAAAGGAAAATATTAAAGATAGTGGAAATCTGAAATACAAATGCAATATGAAGGAGGAATGCAACAGATGACGCAGAATCTGGGCAGAGAAACAGAGTTAACATATCGAGTCTTATATGAACCTGTTCTGAACAAGTTATGTTCGACTCAAAAAGAATTAATATCATTTTACTCTGCTCCAATACTGCCAAAGCTGTGGGGTTTCTCTCCAGAACTTTCAATTGGTGCCATGACAGGAGACAGAGAGTAATGGGGGGTGTTTGCTTTTCCGACTGAAGGCTTATGCCCAGCAGTGTTCCACAAAGGTTTTTCATTGTCTGTCATTTATGTAAATTATTTGCATGAGAATATCGAAGGCATGGTTCGTAAGTTTGTGGATGACACCAAAACTGGTGGCATCGTGGACAGTGAAGAAGGTTTTCTAAGAATACAAAAGGATCTTGATAAAATGGGTCAAGAGATTGACAAATAGCAGATAATGCCCCACACCCTTTATATTGACTAAAAGATAAAATTGAATAAAGTTGTCTATATCTAAAGTAAGGTTTTCTTTGATTCTTGAATAAAAGCTCAATAACTGTAGTTGTCCATTGTTCCTTAATTTTACCAGCATTACCCTTCACTCTAACAGGGACATAATGACTCTCAATTCCCGACGTCACACTGTTGAATGCCTCCCACTTGTCAGACATCCTTTTACCTGCTAACAGTCTACTCCAATTAAACTTGTTCAATGCCAGAAAAATGTATGGTACTCCAATTAAAGCAAACATTAATGAAAGATTTATTATTTTCCATAACCATTATGAAACTAATAGAGTTATGATTGAAAAACCCAAAACATTCCCTCACGTTTACTTCAGTCACTTGCCCTGCCTATTGCACAAAAGAAGGCCTAGTTTAGCTCTTTCTCTGTTAGAATCATCCACATATTGATGAAGAAAATTTTCATGAACACATTTGACAAATTCTTCACCATCCAACTCGTTAACAATGTGGTAGTCCCAATCAGTATTTAGAAAATTAAACCCCCCCATTATTACAACCTTATTATGCTTAAATATATCCGAGATCTCTCTACACGTTTGTTTCTCAATCTCTTTCTTATTGTTGGAGAGCATATGGTACAATACAATCGACGTGCTCTTTCCTTTCTTATTTTTCATTTCGACGAATGTATTTTCACTGGACGATTTGTCACAAATGAGCATTTAGTGCAATCTGTTCAAAGTGAACTTTATTTTCTTATATTTAATACTATATGCATACTTTAACTGTGTATTTTTTTCAGAAATATCTTCCCCAGTTACAGCAATAATTTGTTCCTTAATCAAAAATGGCAGACCTCCCCTTCCCTGCCCCCCGCATGTCTGTTTCCATCATTTCTATGACCCTTCACACCTGGATCATTGAATTGCCCTTCATGAACATCATTCCAGCGAAAGTGAGGACTGCAGATGCTGGACATTAGAGTGGAGAGTGTAATGGTGGAAAAGCATAGCAGGTCAGGCAGCATCCAAGGAGGAGGAAAATCGATGTTTCAAGCAAAAGCCCATTCCTGATGAGGGGTTTTTGCCCGAAACGTTGACTTTTCTGCTCCACACATGTTGCCTGACCTGCTGTGCTTTCCCAGAACTACACTCTCGACTTGAACATCTCTCAACCAATTTTCTGTAATACTTATGATGTCCCAATCCCATGTTCTTAAACATGCCTTGAGTTCATCAGCCTTCCCTGTAAGACCCCTTACATTGAAATAAATGCAATTTCGTGCTTCAGAATTACTATACACTCTTGACTCTCTCGTTTTTCTTTTCGAATTGATGTGCTCTCCTCACATTCATAAACTACTCTAACCATCCTGCCATTTGTACTGCTACTTGGAATATCCCCTTGCCGTCTCTATGAATATAAAGTTTCCCTACATAAAATGAGCAAATCTCCCTGCAAAGATATTCGTTGCTTTCCAGTTTAGATTAGACCAATCTTTTCTGAACAGATTTAAATAGATTCAAACTTCCCAAAAATCTAAATCCCTCAATAGCAGAATAGCTCTTCAGCCGTTGATTTTTCTCCTTTAACCCTTTGTTGCTTCCCAGTTGAGTTTGGCATTGGGAGTAAACAAGAAAGTATAGCTTTAACGATTTTATTTTTGATACTCTACCTCACGTCTTAAGTTCACTCTGTACTATTTTAATCTTTCCCGAAAAAATGTCATTCCTGCCATTATCTACAATAATGTTTGGCTATTCAATCTCACCTTTAACAACGTGCTTGAAATGTTTCGAAACGCTCTTAATCCTCGCACAGGGAAAGCAACAAACCCTCCTAAATTAATGGTCACTGTCCCAGACTCTCCTGTTGATGCCTCGATAGAAAAGTCCACTGAAGCAATAATTCTATTAACTCTTCTCAAACGCTGCTGAACATAAGAATCATTCCAATTGTCCAATATTGATTGCTCTTCCATTTTCCTCAGAGAGACAATCCCCTTCAGCTGTTCTAAAAGCAGGGAAGCATTTTGATAGTGGAATAGCCACCGGAGACATTTGGACTACCTTCTTATCTTTCCTGACAGACACCCAGCTATCTAACTGATTTGTTGGATAACATTGTTTTCTAAATCGTCTTGCCATCTCTCTCTGTACCTTATATGTGGCCTTAATAACATTATGCAAAAAGGCAGGATTATTTTTGACAACTTATATGGATGTTACCTTTCATTACCTACAGACAATAACGTTTAAAAAATGGAAAAATATATACATATACGTATCAAACATATAAAACGTAAACAAAAGCAACCAATTAGCTAATTAAAACAATAAAAAATATTCATCTTCAATAAATCCCGAGAAGAAAGTAGTGTCCTCCGGAGCTGAAAACGTGTCGGACTCTCCAGAAGGAAGGTACAACTCCTTATTTTAAACAGAGCTGATTCATTTTTCAAAGCAAAAATACATATGCAGTGTAATAAAAGAAACCTCTTAAAACAGAAATAGACTTCCTTTCATTTGTAAACCACCCTTTAAAAGCTCCTTTAAAACAAAAGTTCGTGTGAAAGAAAATTGAGTTTTTAAAATTGTTTTTGTATGTTAATGAAACAAAATAGAAAAAATGACGTTAAATTAATGAAGTATAATAACTATATCAACTGCAAAAAGGACTACATTAAATATTTAACTGACTGCAATCCCAGGAGCAGCTGTAAGATCCATGCTGCTCTAAGAACATTATGTGAAACTGTTTTTACACTATGAAGAAAAGTCAATGCATGTTTTAATAAGTTGTTCCCAATACAAAGTGACTTTATGATACGATTTAATCTCCTGCCACGATTCTAAATATAGAATTTAATTGAATCTTTATCCTCATCACTCGAACTCTTTCAAACAAAATTGTGAATCTGTGTTCATCATACAGACGGAACGTTCCTTCAGCCCTGACTATTGCAGGAATGATACAAAGAACATTACCCAGGTCCATATCAAACCCAAATGTTGCAGGGAAAGCCAACGAAACCTAATCCAATATTAATTACGTGCAAGCCTTATGAATAAATCATAGAGAAGGGCATAGTATAAAAGGCGAATTCAGCTTCATGTCCAAAATGAAATTCGTGGCTCCCTCATAAAAAACCTCAACTGCATTACGCTGTAAATTCACAAAAATAGGAATAACAAGAGAACGGGAAGAAAATCAAGGCTAAGTAGTGAACTTCATAAATGATGATGATGAGAATGGGAGGGATGGAGTTTGGGGGGAATGATAAATAACGTTGGGGATGACACAATGATGAGCTGGTGGTTCACAGAGAGGAGGAACGTGCGAAGTTACAGGAGCGTATAAACCAACTGTTCAGGTGGGCAGATCAAAAGCTGATGAAAAATGTATCACATAGAGAGTACTCAAACTGAAGAGAGTCTTGATTTACTTGATTTTACTTTTAAGCAAAGAAGGTTGAGAGTTGCTCCTGGTGGTGGTGTTAAACAGCATGAGGGGTATGCGCAGTGTGATCAGAGAGCAGCCTTTCCCCTTACTCGTAGGCTCAATAAAAAGGAGACACTTATAAAGTGAAAGTGGTCTCACCATTAATCTGTAAACTGTAGAAAATCTTTGCTATTTCTAAATGTATTTGGTTTTAAAATATTTCTAGATTTATATAGTATTCTGAAAAATGTGATATTGATGCAGAGGTTTGTTTTGTGATCCAGATTCCCCATTCCTCGTGCCTCCGTTTCGCAATCTGTTCATTGAAATAATACAATTTTTCCATTCAACTCTCCAACATGCTCAAAAACAGAATCAGTTTCTCAACTTTGATCCAAAGATCAATATTTGCCCGTTCCCCTGACCTCATTAAAGACTTATGTACTCTTCACATCTTCCTTTTCTAATCTTTTCAATGTTTGTATTCTTTTATAATAGTTCAAAATATTTTTCGTAAGATATACAGTATGACACTTTCCAACAGTGTTGATAATGTAATATCTTTACTCAATATGTAAATATAACTTTGCAACAATGCTAAAGTGTTTTTCACTCACATCCCAGACTTAAGTTGCAGCAAATAGTCATTGACATCTCAAAAGAATTGCCAAGTATTTACTTCTGATCGGAATGGTAATTTGTGTCTTTATTATGAAATGGGCATGCTAATTATGGACTGCAACATTTTGATGTGGTTTACTCAAGACAATTAAACATCAGGAATAAAGAGCAGGGATAGGCCAGCTGAGTCCCAAGGCCTGCTGTGGGAATCAACAAAGCCTGACTGCGGTCTTTTCTCCACATCACTGTCTTGTTCCAGAGACACAGAGCAACCTACACCTCCCTTGACCAAAACCCACGAGTCATTCACCCCAGCCACCAACCATGAATAAAATTCAAAGAACTGCAGATGGAGCAACACAAGAACATAGAAATTAGGAGTGACGGAAGGAAATTCAACTTTGCACTTAACCACATTAAACACCATCTGCCAGATATAACAATCTGCCCCAATTTTTAATATTCTTTTGTAAACTCTTTATTTCCGAATTACAGCCTGTTTGCCATCTATTTTAGTACCATCTGTGAATTTAGTTGCTACACTCTGTCTCTCCTTCCAAGTCATTTGGATTGTTTGTAAACAGTTGAGGTCTGAGAACTGAAACCTGCAGCACCTCACTAGTTTTAGTTCGGCAGAGAAAGATCAGTTATCCCGATGCTCTGTGTTCTGTCAGTAAGTCAATCTTTTATCCAATTCAATACTCTACCCTTAACACCCTGGGATCTAACCTGCTCGACCAGTCCTTTATGCAGCACCTTGTCAAATGCCTTCTGAGGTTTAGATGGACAGCAGTTGCTGTCTCCCAATTATCCACATTGTTTGTTGTGTTTATAAAGAACTCCAGCAGGTGTGTCAAGCACAAGCTGCCCACCATGAAACCGCGCTGACAGTGGTGAACGGATCTTTGTTTTTCTATACATTCAGTTATTTCCTACGTTACGGTTGACTGAAGAAATTCCACCACTACAGAGTTAAAACTCACTGGTCTAAACTTTGTCATTTTTTCCTATCTCTTGTTTAGAATACGAGCGTCACATTATTAATTTTCCAATAGTTCAGCACAGTTCCAGAATCAAAGGATTTTTTAAATATCGTAACTAACACATTAGGTACCTCTCTTGTTCCCTCTTTTAATATAATAGAGTGCAGGCCGAGAGCCTGACCTCCCTCTAACCCCATCAATGTATTTAGTACCATTTTCCCTCTGCATCGTACTTCCAACAAGATCCTTTGCAGTTGTTGTAAGTTTTGGGAAGAAATTATCTTCCACTGTGAAAGCAAGAAGTGTTAGCTTTCCCTCTGCCCCTTCTGTGTTTCCCATTACTACCCTGCCGTTTTCATTCTCTAAAAGGCCAACATTTGCGTTCAACATTCTTTGACTTTTTGCCTACTCAGAGAAGTATTCTTTATCAATTCTTCTGTTTTCGACACATTTTCCTTCGTAGCCATTTTGATTTTGTTTTTAGCAAAGGTTTGCGAACAATTAAAGCGTTTTTCTTTATTCCATTCATAGGAAGATGGCGTTGCTGGTTAGACAGCACTCATTGTCCTTCCCTAATTGCCCAGAGGGCAGTTAAGCATCAAGCAAATTTGTGTTGGTTTGAAGTCACATGCAGATCAGATCGGGTAAGGATGGCGGTTTCCAATCCTATAGGACATTCGTGAAACATATGGATGTTTCAAACAATAAGCAATAGATTCAGTATTATCAATAGACTCTTAATTCTAGGTTCATATTGAATTTAAATCCCACCATCTGCAATGGCGGCATATGAACGTGAGTCCCCAGAACATTATCTAATTCAGCAGTCGGTGATCATGCCACCAGGCCATCACCTTTATGTTAGTATCGACTTGGATCACTTTTCACCTTTTTAAAATTCGTCTTCCACTCAGGATTACACTTTAATTAAGGAGTTTGGACTATCTCCCGAAGTAGTTGCCACTGTTATACAACTGTGCCAAGCTTTAATGTTGTTTTGCCAAGTCCATTCAGGCCAAGCCCTACCACAGGCCAGTAAAATTATCGTTGTCAAACTCTAAACCTCACATGTGTGACTCTTTCTTCACTGTTTCAGTCTGAATGTAAAACTGCAGCATTTTGTGGTCACTCTTTCTGAGGTGATCTTGTACTACAGTATGACTTATCACTCCTTCTTCATTATATTATAGCAAAGCCAGTTCTCTGCTTGTTTTCTCGAGGTGTTACCCGAAGAAATAATCGATGAATCATTCTTTGAGGCTCCCCTTGCCAATTGATTAATCTAGTCAAATTTAGGAGACTCTAACCCCAACCACACCCAGAGGACTCTAACCCCAATTCCTGTACAGCTGGTAGAAAGTTTAACCATTTGTGATTTGGTTTGAAGGCACGTTTGTTTGTTGGTGACTGAGTGTTTGTGCTTTGTTCCCTGGAGCTTGAGATCCGAGACTATTTTGAATCTGATTTCTATTATGGAAATTTAACATGATTTATTTTAAAGGTAAGGATATTACAGTGATCATGAACTAAAATGTTAACTCCTGTTCTTTTACAGGTCACGACTGCCTCACTATCAGTTTCTAACTAATCTCTTTTATCCTTACATATCAGTGATGTATGGAGGGCAATTGACGTTTCAGTTCAACATTAGATTGTAATTTTAAAAATCCAATGGTTAATATCTGTGTCCTTGGATTCGGCTATTATTCATGTATTAGAAGTTTTTTTAAACTTGAATAGACAAATCCTTTTAAGACACCTCTGATTATTTCACTACCTATGGTATTGTAATTGAGCATTGACTGGTTAAGGCTACTTAAGAAAACTAATTTTAGGATTAAATTAAGGGAATAAAACCGGGTAATTATAGTAGATTTCAAAGTTGGGAACTGTATGCATTTTACATTTTAAGTATTAAATACTGAATAAATGAATTTATAATATATAAATATATATTATAAGTAAGGTTCCAAAATGTATCGTTAGGAACAGGCTTTAAAGTTAGACAAGCGTAAATTGATGAATTGGCATTTGAAATTATAGGGAGCAAACAAACTTCTGGCAACGTAACATGAGAAGCAGAAACAAAAGTCAAAAATAATGAGTTAATAAAAAAAGGTCAAACTAAAAAGAGAAGGAAACCAGAATGGTGGTGGGCAGCATGTTGAAAATAAAGGGAGGAGATGTTAAGGGGTTTGGTGGACAGGGACGGGGATCGAGGTGGAAATCCTGACAGGTGGGATGTTATTACTGTGGAAAAGAAGTTCACTTTAAGCGGGAATGTCCGGATCTAAAAAGGGAAGAGAGGGCGATATTGTTTATGAATTTCGATGAAGAATATGGGTGTCAAGGATTCCTGCCCCCTGAGGCCCATCAGGAACACTTGATAAATTTAAAGGTGCGACTTTATAATAAGGACGTCGTTTTCCTAGTCGATACGGGGGCAGCAAGGTCATCCTTAAATTTTAAGCCCAAGGGAGGAGGAACGAAAGAGTTAATTGGATTATGGTGACGGTTTTGTGATGAGAGGCACGAAGTATCAGTTTTGCGCTCATGACAAAATACTGCCACAAAATTTTGGGATTGAATTAACTGCAAATGGTGCTATGAAAGCTGTCGAGGTTCTTAAAAATGAATGTGCTCGGGCAAAAAATTACAGAAACAGAATGAGAAATCACAAGTGACTGGTAAAGAAACAGAACTGCGCAATTACAGTTTTAAAAAAATGTTTTGGTCACTTGTTGCGTTTCCAATTTGAATTACAGATAATGATTATTTTATTTATATAATCTATATAATTTATAATTAATATTTATAATAAATCGATTGTGTTAGCCTGAATCAATATTAATTGGCAGGATCCCTTCACACATTCTCAGTGACCTTTCGTATTGATTCATGGTTAATTTAAAACATGACTGCATTAATTGATTGTTAATTAAAGAATGGAAAGCTACATTACTGGCCGATGAGGTAACTAACTGCCCTGAACCCACAAGAAGCGGTGCTTTATTCCCGAAAACCTACTGTCCCAGGTCTTTGGGAAGCTCCAATGTTTACTGATGGAAAAAGAATTGAAAAATTTCGGGGGTGTAAAAACAGAAGAGGGACATTGGATGTTACCTAATGGAAGGGAAATGTCAAACAAAATGATGATGCGAGAAATGATGCCTGTCTGAAATCAGGGGAGCCACTGGGGAGTGCAAGCAATGTGTGATTTAGTCTGAAGGAAATATGGATGCAACGGGATACATGTGATAGCCAAACAGATATGTGAGGGATGCATAACACGTAAAAATGTAAACAAGGAAGTGTTAAGAAAACAAGTCCCAGGAGGGAGAGAACCTGGTCTAAGAACATTCCAGAGCATCCAAGTAGATTACACCGAATTACCCCGAGTGGGAAGACTGAGATATATGTTGGTAATAGTTGATCATTTATCCGGATGGGTGGAGGCATATCGTCTGGCCACTGCCAAACCCAGAAACTAAAGATTTGTTCTTAAAGAAGTATGTACTGGGTTTGTCCTCCTCTTTGTCTTTCCTCGGGAAACAGGGTTTATTGGCACAGACTCCGCCCCTTGAATTCGCTGTTCATCCGATTCGACTGGGAGATTGGCTCTTAGTAAATTCAAGGACAGGGACTAAATTGCAGCCGGACTGGGAAGGGCCGTACCAGGCTCTTTTGACTACCGAAACGGCAATAAGGACGGTGGAGAAAGGCTGCACTCACTACACTCGGATCAAAGGGCCAGTGGAATCTTCAGTTGAGGAAGAAGTCTGGACAGCCGAATCAACGCAAGACCCACTGAAACTCAGGCTAAAGAGACTTTGAGTAACTGATTATACAGTGGAGAAGCGAGCGCGGGATTATTTCTGTCGGATTGTATCTTAGGTCTTTTGGTGCTTCAGCATGATTTTAGAATGCTGGGGATGCTTAGAGTTATGATAATAGCTCTCTTCTTATCGGGATTTTGTCAAACATCAATTTCGTGTGTGTTATTAATGCTTCCTGAGTCTGAAAGCCCGCAAGTAATAGACACCGATGCATGCAGCTTGGTAAATTGTGGGGATGTAGATAATCAGGGACAGTACCGCAGCTCAGAGATACATCTTAAGTCCTATGGGAATGGCCTAGGGGATGGTACTTGGTATAATGGTCTCGTCACAATACACTGGGCCACCTTCTGACCAGCTTTTGATGGTCCCAATACAGTGTAACCCAATATATTGAACGATAATGAAACATCCCACGAAGCAACTCTGGGAGGGGGGTGGGGGTGTGTGGCACCTATCAGGTACAATTAAATTAAACTTTTGGGATAGAAATGAAGACTAACGGGAATGATTTCTTGGGCTGTTGTTTTCGAATTAGCGTAGGACAGGGAAAACGGGCAGAACTACTGGATAATAAGGCACAACCTTTCACCCCTCCTGATGACTTTAAAGTAGTAAAAATTATAGAGATAACGGACTTAAACAGACCATTGAAATAGAAACTGAGTACGGGGTTGCAAATGCCTGGGTTGAATGGGTAAAGTACACTGTAAAAATTCTGAACAAGCGCAATTGCTATGCAAATGCCTCTGGTCGGCCAGTGGCCCAGGTGGTTCCCTTTCCACTCGGGTGAAGCGAGACAGGAAGGGCATGAAACATATGATAGTCCTGTACCAGGATAAGACTGCATGGAATGATAGGAACTGCACCTCCCTATCTATGATGTTCCATCCCTTGGAGATGAAAGACTTAAAAGCACCCCCCCACCCCATGTTCTCAGCCGCAATCGGAAATCACACATCGTATGTGCATAGAGGAGGTACAAATTGGTCTAGAGATTTGGGGAAGCTGAAATTATGTACAGAGATTAAGAATTTTACCGATACAGACAATGGAGGGAACTACTCAGCAGTGAAGGTTCCCCAAGCGGATCTATGGTGGTACTGTAGAGGCAAAATATTGAGACCCACCCTATCTCCGAATTGGAGAGGGATATGTGCAATTGTACAATTGGCAATTCCATTTACCCTGGCATTTGAGAAGGAAAAGATAGTAGAGTAAAAGAGGAGTAAGAAATCACTCTTAGATTCTTCTTTTGATGACAGGATTTACCTCAATTCTATAGGAGTCCCTGGGTGGGGGGCGGGGGGGGGGGCGGAGGCGGTGTACCTGATGAGTTCAAGCCTCGCAACCAGATTGCAGCAGGCTACGAGTCAGCTCTCTTTTGGTGGGTGACAGTTAATAAAAATGTAGATTGGATAATTTACATTTTCTATAACCAACAGCGATTTATAAATTATACAAGAGATGCTGTTAAAGGAATATCAGAACAGCTTGATGCGACAAGTAGGATGGTTTGGGAAAACAGAATGGCCCTTGATATGATTCTAGTGGTAAAAGGGTGTGTGTGTGTGTGTGTGTGATGTTAGGAGGAAGCTGTTTTACCTTCATTCCCAATAACACTGCACCTGATGGTTCAATTACTCGGACCGTAAGGGAATTGACTATCTAAGCAGAGGAACTGCTGATAATTCAGGAGAAGATACATCTCTCACGGGATGGCTTCAATCATTGTTTAGAAAATGGAAGGGAATGGTGGTTTCCATCCTTACTTCCCTGACAGTAGTAGCCAGGGTATTGGTAGCCAATGGCTGTTACATCATACTCTATATTTGAGGGCTCAACCAAAGACTGATTGAGACAGCCTTAATGAAAGAGATGCCCCTAAAAGGGAATCAGGTAGAAGGACCTTTTTCTATTAAATAATGAGGGGATGAGTGAGACCAAGATGGATGAAGTCTCTGGAATGATACTTGTGAATTTTGGGGGCGATGTTTAAAGGAAAAAATGCAGAAACAACAATTGTATGTAAAAATAGAAAGGGGGAATTGTGATGAGTAATTATAAATGTTGTTATCTGCAACAATCACAAGGCTGAAAAATGAAAGTGGAAGAGGGGTGTAGGTTAAGCGAGATATGCTTGTACAAACAGTTATAAGCATCTGTTTCCCGATTCAGCAAAAACAAAAAAAAACACAATCAAGAGTTCATAGGGCTCAGTATGGGCAAAGAATGGAAGGAAATGTTGCTTTAGTGAAGAAGGAAGCAGATGGCAGTCAAGGAGGATATATAACAATAGACCATAGAGGGATGTGGTGAAACAGCCAAGCAGGACATGCATTTTTGTCACGAACAAGGCCAGATGAGGCAAGAGATAAATAGCCATGTTGAAAGAAGTAGGAGATGTAAACAGGGGAGAAGCAATGGAATAAGTGGGGGAGGAGTAAAAGAGGAATGAATTGTACAAAAAGTTGTGTACTTGTTAAATTCGGTGTGCCTATCTTAAAGGCACCACACTTGCAAGAGTATAATAACGGATACTGCTGCTTCAGATCTTGTCTCAGACTGAAGTTATTGAAGTCAATGGGTTCTATTTCCCACACAACCATGGAGATCCTGCTTTTAAACTCAGGTCTCGGTTCCTAAACATTCCTTGCTGGACCTTTCACTCCTCTTAAGGATGTCATTCGTATCAATGTGTACCACGACCGCTGGCTGTTCACCCTCCCCCTTCAGTATGCCCAGAACATGCTCAGAGACATCCCTGATCCTCGCACCAACCGCCCTTTGCATGAAGAATTCATAGAATCATAGAATCACTGCAGTGGGAAAACAGGCCATTTCACACAGCACGTCCACGCTGACCCTCCGAAGTGTAACGTACTCTGACCCATTCCCCTACTCGATTACTCTGCATTTGCCCCTGACTAATGCACCTAACCGGCACATCGCTGAACACTATTGGCAAAAAGGAAGCAACCTAGACCCATTCTGTTACCCTATGTTGAATCTGCTTTCTCACAGCAGATACTTCCAGAAATACTGAGCATGACCAGCTACTTGTAGTTTTGTCACCGATGATACTTGCATATTGACAAAAACATGCACAACTCAGACTTGAAACAAAGCTAAATTTAAAATCTCAGGGGAAAACTAAATATTTAGTCATTCAATGATCCCAGTAAAGCTTTATTGAATTACTCCTGTTCTCTCTGTGAACGCCATTTGTTCACTTTCCCAATCCTGAATAAAGGAGATTTTTGCATCATTTTTAAAATCAGAAAGCTCGGAAAAGTTGCACATTTACTTCTTCATGTGGGAATGTGATTGCATCTCATTCGTTCATCTCATTTCAATTACAGAGGATTATTCACAAAACACACACAATGTATGACTTTGTCGAAGAATACCAGTAACATTGTAAGCAACTGGAATCATAACTGGAAAGAAGGATTTAGACAAAGGAAGGATGAGAGAAAGCGGGTCTTATTTTGAAAAAAACTATTACGTGAACTTAGGTGATCAAATTCATGGAAAACTACATAGGGCTGACAAACGATATTGATATGAAGGTGTAGAGGTGTACAGTCTTCTGAAAAAAGTTAAAATGTAAAATTTGACTGTGAAACAAATAGTGAGTCTGAGTTGTCATGGTACAAAATCAAATTCAAATTCGGCCGGTCAGTTTAACTATGCCCCAACACTCTGAAATCCAATGGAGTTTGAAATATAATGTTTTTGATGACATCCAAATCAATTAAATAATCCAATGTTTTGAGGTGTAAAACTGGACAGTTTGAACATTTAGGGAGAGAACTGCCAAGGGCATCCACAAAGCTGAAGAGCTTTCTGAAAGGTACCTGTCTGTAAGACGTTTGCACAGCAGAACATCAAAGCCAACCGAGATAAAAATCTACAGAGAAAAATCTACAAAGGAGAATTGACAAAGCTGACTGGTTTTGAAACGTGATTGTATTTTTTTCAAATCTTAATCATGGTGTTTTATTTTATCGGACCAGTATTGTAGAGTGGGAGGTAAAAGATAGGTTTAACGAAACGAGTTCTAAATAGTTGTTCATTTTAATATTCTCTGTTGGACTTAAATTAGAAAATTGTTAATTTTACTTTAAATAGTGACCTCTGTAAATGGATCATTGCCTCTCGAAATTTAACAGATTACAGCATGAGGTGCACTTTTTTCTTTGTGGCTGGTTCAGATTAACAGTTTGGGGCCTTTTGTCTGTGATTAAAACAAGTTTAGACAGATCTAGTCTGAGATTTGGGCAGAGTTAAATGGGTTTGGGGTATGAAAATGCACAGCAGATTTAATCATTTACATTAACTCATTTAATAATTTCATCAATCATAATCAGTTATTATCTGAGAGCTTTAAATAAAAAGTCGATGAGACACTTTGTTTAATTTCGGTGACTTGTAGTTGGTTAATTTTAAAGTGAGAGAAATGGCTCTTTAAAAATGTTAAAAAGATTCTGGGGTTTTAAGATGATTCTCACTTTTGCCGATGGCATTTAATAGGAAACATAAAGGCCAAATATTTAGAATTAGCAAAGAATTTAGATTTGGGTTTAACCAAGAACAAGAGTAAAGTTGAAATTGTCAGGAAATTACTCAAACAATAAGGTGTGCCAGAGAAACAGACAAGTGCACGATATTTAGAAAAAAACTTAAATTACAGTTGAAGAAAATGTAGTTTTAAAGATAAACAAAGGGAGAGAGAAAGAGAGAGAAGAAAGAGAAAGCAAGAGGGAAGAGAGACAGGGGATTAAAAAGAGAGGAGAAGGTTCTCAGTTGAGCAAAGGGAGATTGAATTTGAACTTGAGAAGTTGTGATTTAGTATGCAAATCAAGTGAACAGGCTGGAGAGTAAAAGGGACATTAGTGATGTATACAACTATGTCAAAATTCTGTCACATTTTGATGAGAAAGATGTTGAAGCCTTCTTTATTTCTTTTTTAAAAATGGCTAGGCAGGTAGAGTGGTGAAAGGATTTATGGGTAATGGTAGTTCAGGCTAAGCTGGTCGGCACAGTTAGTGAGGTATTTGCTGCCCTGCCAGTTGAGGGGTCAAGAGATTATGAAGACGTGAAACAAGGTATTTTATGTGCTTACGAATTGGTACTGGAAGCATTTAGATAGCAGTTCAGAAACATAAAGGAGGAACAAGATCAGCCTTATGTTGAGTTCGAAAGAATTAAACATAGGCATTTTGATAGATGGGTGCAGGCTTTAAAGATAGATAAGACCTATGAGGCTCTAAGGGAGATTATTCTGCTGGAGGAGTTTAAAACCTCACTTCCAGAGATGATAATAATTCATGTGGAGGAAAAGAAAGTTCAGAAATTGAGAAGGGCAGGAGAATTAATAGATGAATAGATGCTGCTGCATAAGACAAGCTTCTAGCCAGAATTTTGTCCTGTGAGGGATAGAGTTTGGGAGAAGGGGAGATGCTACACTATAAAAGAAAGAGGAGAACATATGAGTTTACCACAGGTTAAAGAAGCTGCCCAAGAGAGTGGAAAGGAGGTGAAAGGCCTCAGGTGTTTTCACTGTAATGGAGTGGAACACAGAAAATTACAGTGCCGGTGGTTTCCGAACGGCATTGGGAAAAGGTGTTTTCACTGACATAAGGAGGTTATTGTATGGTCACAGTGCTGATTGTTAAGAAAAGGACTGTGAGAAAAGATATGGTAAACAAAGCTAAGCCAGTGGCATTAGTGAAAGATTTAAAGGAAACCCCAACAAGATCGAAGAGCTGCAGGAAAGTGCACAGCCGAGGCAGGGGCTGGGTATGGAGTTAGTACCTGATCTCGATAAAGAATTTGCGTCTGTGAGTAAAGTTTACTCAGAAATAACAGGGGTAGAAGAGCAAGAAGTTATCATTTTGAGAGATACATGATCTAACCAGTTGATAATAGGAAGAGATGAATGAATTTGCAGTCTTTCTGATCTGTTACCCGAGTATGCATTAACTTATGGGAAAGATGGACAGAAATTTAACATTTCCCTATGTAAGATCAGGTTGGAGTGCCTAATCGAGACTGGGGAAGTTATAGCGGGAAAGATTGACAGACTGGCACATCCAGGAATGCAGGTTGTTCTTGGGAAGGGTTTAGCAGCGTCCAAGTTGGGAGTGACATCCCTTGTTGTGGAGATGCCCAAGGAAGACAAAGAAACGGAAGTGTTAAATCAGAAATATCCTGGTATTTTCCCAGGCTGTGCAGTAACCATATCCCACTATTATAAGTCACAGCACGAAGGACAAACTATAGACAAAGATGAAGGAGTTGAGATTCAGTTAACGGACACCCTGTTTGCCGTAATGGTGCAGGGAAAACCTGAACAGGCAGTGGGTCAGATAGAGGTGTTTTGGCCTGATAGGCTTAGGGACTTGCAACAGACAGACAAGATGATAAAAGATATATATGTGCAAGTGTACTCTGAAAAGGAGGCAGAGGATATTCATGAGGGCTATTATCTGAAAGATAGACCTTAAGACAGAAAAAGAGACCACATCAGGTTAGTGCAGAGGAGAAATGTGCTGAGGTGCACCCGATTGTGTTGCTGGTAGCATAGAGATAGGAAGTTTTACACGTAGCATATGAACTACCTGTAGGAGGTCACCTAGGGGTACGAAAGACTCGGGCTAAGGGACAAAAACATTTTTATTGACCTGGACTGCACAATGATGTGGTTAACGTTTGGCATACATGTCATTCATGCCAAATGGTAGGTAGGCTCCCGACAGTAATGAAACTAGCACATCTGTTGCCAATTCCCACATTTGAAGACCACTTCATGTGACTTATAAATGAGTGTGCAGGTCCCCTTCTGAAAAGCAGAGGAGAGAAAGAATTGGAGAAACAGGTGCTATTTACTCCCCCACAGAGTGAGGAATCAAATCCAAATGTCGTGGATTTTGATGTGCCTCAAAATATGTCAAAAACGTAGAAGTCCTTGAGCAGTGGGGTAGATTAGTAAACTATCTGTCTCAGGAGCATAGAACACAGTTGAAAGGTTTGTTATTGCAATATGAGGAGATATGTTAGAATCATATGGTGGGCACTATTGTATATGAAGTTGTTGTAGAGAGTACTGTTCCGATAAAACAATCCATATCGGCTTTATCCCTCAAAGCCAGACAGGTCCAGAAGGAGGTGGAGGTTATGCTCAATGAGGACATCATCGAACCAAGCCCGAGCGAGTGGAGCTCGCCGATCATCTTAGTTCCCAAACGGGATGGGACTCAATGATTTTGCTTGGATTATTGGAAGATCGAGACTGTTACAAAATCAGACTTACATCCAATACCGACATTGGAGGACTGTATCGAGAAAGTTGGACAAGTCAGTTACATCACGAAGTTGGATTTAATGCGTGGTTTCTGGCAGGTACCTTTATCAGAGACAGTGAAATAAATTTCTGAATTGTAACACCAAATGGTCTGTATCAATTCAAAGTGATGCCCTTTGGAATGACAAACACACCCAACACATTCCAAAGACTCACGAACAGAGTTGTGTCCTGATTAATAAACTGTGCAGTCCGTTTAGGCGATGTCGTGATCTTCACTAAGTCCTGGAAAGATCACTTGGTACAGTTGGCAGAGCTTTTTGAACGAATACGAGAAACAAAACAGCTGATAAAATTAAACAAAACACAATTTGTGAAAGCAGACATGATGTTCAAGGGACAAAATATCTGTCATGGAAGGTTGATCCCATGGAACACAAAGACAAAAGCAACCGAGCAATTTCCACGGCCAACCTCGAAGAAAAAGGTGCTTCGCTCCTTCGCAATCAGCGGATTCTATCGGAAGTTTGTTCCAAATGTCAGCAGTGTAGTAGCACCGTTTACCGACTTGCTGAAGAAAAACACAAAGTATTGGATGACAGAACAATGCCAGGAGGCATCCGACCATTAAAAAGAAATATTGAGCACCAAATCAGTTTCAGCTACACCAAACGCTTGAAAACATTTCAAAGTTGCCGTCAATGTGAGTGACATAGGAGTTGGAGCTGCACTGTGATGAGATGGGATCGTCCTTTTCAAAGAAGCTCAACATTCACCAGAGAAAATATTCCACGATTGAGAAAGGACTATTGAGTTTGGCACTAGCCTTATAACATTTTAATGTGTACTCACAAACAGTGTGTTAGAGATGGTTGTGTACACGGACCCCAATCTGCTGACATTCTTTCAACGCTTTAAAGACTATTTCATTGGAGTCTTAGGTTACAGACTTTTAATTTAAAAATCGTACACGTACCCTGTCGTAAGTATGTAATCTCAGATGCGTTCTCACAGATTTAACTGATAAAGATTAGACGAGATTTGTAATTATCCAATGTTAAATATAGGAAAAGGGGAAGAAGTTAAGGTGAACTTAGATTTAGGTTATCTGTATGTTATGGTAATGTGTTGAAAGAATAGAAAAACAAATGAGACCGTGTTTTCATTATGATTGTTCTTTTTTGAGAGAGAAGGGGTTATAAATGTGTAAAGGGTATTGTACCTTTAAGAGAGTTGAAGGATTTCCAAGCACAGTGAGTTCTGGAAAATTTACAATGTAACATGTGGTCCAGCAGCTTGCAGTACCTGGGTTGCTGTGAGACAAAAAATAAATTCAAATTTGATCAATCCATTTAAATTATGTCCCATGAAGCTAAACTGCAATCGAGTTTACATTTGGCATTTGGTAATATTATTTAAAAAAGGAAATTACCCGATGATTTGGGATAGAAAGCTGAAAAGAAAATTGACCAGTTAGGGGAGAACTGCCACGCCACCAACATCGGCAGACTGCCCGGAGAATAGCTCTCCGAAATGTACCTATATTTATCAATGACCTGTGACACAGAAACTCTAAGGAGAAGAAGCGAAGACAGGGGACGATACAAAGAGAATATTCGACAGCTGGCTGGTTCTGAAATTTGAATGTTTTGGTATATCTTAATTGGGGGAGGGGTGGGGTGGGGGGATTATCGGACCAGTATTGTAGAAGAGTAAGTAAAAGATAGGTCAGAGAAAGGAGTTGCAAAAAGTTGTTAGTTAATTATTCCCTGTTAGACTTATAAAAAAATGTTAATTTTTGCTTTAAATATTAACCTTTAGGATGGTTATTGGCCTTCTGAATTTTTACACGTTATAGCATGGGTTAAATCTTTTCTGTGTTTGAAGTTTAAATTAGCACTGGGTGGTGGAGATGGTAGGGGAGGGGGCAAGGTTTCCCCCGTGTTGTAACACATTAACTCGGATTTCTCTGCACAGATGCTGCTGGACCTGCAGAGCTTTTCCAGCACATTTCTGTCTTAGATTCTGGTTTACGAAATCTGAAGTTCTCTTGACTTTCTTATGTGTATTATTGACAGCCAGGGTTGATGTCCTGGAGGACAGGAAGACAGCTAATGTTGTTACATTATTTGAAATTTGGCTGCAAAGAAAATCCAGGGAACTACAGACAAGTGTGTTTGATGTCAAGGGTGGAGAAGTGTTTGTAGGACATTCTGAGAGGCAGGATTTACATGCATTTGGAAAGGAAAGGACTGATTATGGATATTCAGCACGGCTTTATGTCTGGGAATCCATGTCTCACAAACTAGATTGGAGGTTTTGAAGAGGTGATCAGGAAGATAGATGAAGGTAAAGCAACATACGTTGTCTACGTGGACCTTAGTGAGGCCCAACAAGGTTCCACATGGAAGTCCGTTTAATAAAGTTAGATCACAGGAGATCAGGGACAGCTATCCAATTAGATACAAAACTGACTTGACTGTAGGAGACAGAGGGTGCTGGGAGAGATTTACTGTTCCAATTGGAGGCCTGTGTCCAGCGTTGTGCCACAAGGACCAGGCTGCTGTTGTTCATTGTTGTTGTAAATGGTTTGGATGAGAACATTGGAACCGTGGATAGTAATTTGGAGATGAAACCCACAAAATTGGAGTTATGGTGGACAGTGAAGAAGGCTATCTTAGGGAACAATGATATCTTGATCTACTTGACAAGTGGGCTGAGGATTGGCTGATGGATCTTCATGCAGATAAATGTGAGATGTTGCATTTTGTTAGACAAACGAGTGTAGGATTTATTCAGAAAATGGTAGCGCACTGGGGAGTGTTGCCAAACAGGGAAATCCAGGGTCCAGGTACATAGTTCAGTGAAAGGGGAGTCGCAGATTTTCAGGACAGTGAATAAGGCTTAAGGCAAGCTGACTTCCATTGGTCAGTGCATTGATTAGAGGAATTGGCACATCATGTTGTGGCTCTACAAGAGAATGGTCAGGCCACATTTGAAGCAATTGGTGTTATCCTGGTATTGGAAGAATGTTATAAACTGAGAAGGGGACAAAAGGATTTAAAATGATGTGACGGATATGGGAGGTTTTGAGATATAAGGATAGGCTGGGATTTTGTTCCTTTTGCGTTGGAGGCTGAGAAGTGACCTTTATTACATCATGAGAGGCATGGATAGGATAAATAGACAAGAACATTTCCTCCGGGTGGGTGTGTCCAGAACCAGACAGGATAGGTTTAAGGTGAGAGAGAATACATTTAAAAGAGATCTAAGGGACAGTTGTTTCTCACAGAGCGTGGTGTGTAAAGGTAGCGAGTTTTCAGAGGAAGTAGCATTGGGGAGTACAGTTACAACATTTGAAAGACAATTGGATGTGTACATGAATACCAAAGGTTTGGAGGGGTGTGTGCCTAAAGGAGAAAAATAGTAATCATTCAGTTTAGAAAACCAGGTGAGTATGGACGAGTTGAGCCAAAATGTCTGTTTGTATATTGTATGATTCTAAGAGTCTATGACTTTTTCACTCCTCCTTCATCACTAGTCTTTAATTGCATTCAATTCATTTCCAAGTCAAAGCTCATCTGCAGATATTTTAAATGATCTAACTCTCCAAACCTTCTGAAATAGAGAATTCCTGACATTGATGTGGTTCTGCAGACGACAGCAGCAGCAGAAACAGAATTAAATTCAAGCACAATCTGTAACGTTTTTCCTGGGATAATCCCTCAGTCTACCATTCCAACCAAGTTGATCTATGGTTCAGTGATGTATAGGTGAACGTGCCAGTGTCCCAATTGTGTGTACCTAAACCTGATGACAACCCGTTAAAGCTACCATAATTGACTGTCTGCATTCCAAACTGCAGCAATAACATCTGATAGAGAGGGTGTAATGATCACAACACCAACAAACCAACAGTACTGTCACATCCAGCCATAAATGGTGATGGACGGTTAAACAATTTCATGGAGGAGAGGGTTCACTATTATCCCCATCCTAAATAATGGAACAGTCCTGTACATCAGTGTAAAAGATAATTATGTAGTTTTGGCAAGATACTCCGCCAGACGTGTTGAGTGGATGATCCACCTCACCCTCGCCATGATGCCCACAGAATCACAGATGCCAGTCTTCATTCAATTCGATTTGCTTCAAGCGAAATGAAGAAACAGCTGAACACAGTAGATATGACAAGGGCAAAGGGCCCTGACACGATTCCTGCAACAGGACTGAAGACTTGTGCTGCACAACAACCGTGTCCCTGGGGGAAGCTGTTTCATTCCAGCTCCAATTCTGACATTTTCTTGGCAATGTGGAAAATTCCTCAACTATGTCCAGTCCGCGAAGAGGAGAATAATTACAATCTGACCATTTTCCACCCCCTCAGTCCCATCATAATAGTTAAACTGGTAGAAGTTATTTTTGACAGATCTGTCAAACTGCACAGCAATAACCAGCTCAGTGTGGTTTCCAATAGGTCCCTACGTGGAGATGGTGCTGTTGTGGAAATATCACTGGATTACTAATCCAGACCAGGCTAATGCTCTGACAGCTGATGGAATTGAATAGCAATTAACAACATATCGAGATCTAAAATCTGGTATCAGTCACGATGATGCTGAAATCAATGCCAATTGCAAACTGCAATTTGCTTCATCAATGTACATTCAGGAAGTGAATACTGGCCTGGTGAATTCTATGCATTCCTGGTCTGGCCTAAACGATACTCTATACATACATGCATGTGATAAACGTTTCAATGGTCTCGAAAATGGCAAAGTAGGACGCGAAATTGTATCAAACTGCTCGGAAGTTTGGAAGGATAAAACTGACAGAACTCCCGGCACCAGCCTCAGTATCGGAAAAGGGAATGGGAAACACAGTCCTGCTGACCCTGCAGAGGCCTCCTTCCTAACGTCTGAGAGCTTGTGACAGCCATACTCCAGATGCCTCCCGCTCCCTTTCGTGTCGAGAAATCCTTATTCATATTCAGTGCCTTGTGTTCCACAGTTTATCTGGGAGAGAAATTCCCAGAGTCACAAGTCACTGAGTGAAGACATTTATTCTCATCTCAATGCAGAGTGGCCTGCCTGTACCTAATACTGTTGCCTCTTGTTTTAGACGTCCCAGGCAGGGGAATTATCATCTTCCAATATGTCTCACGCTGTCAGAGTTTTATATGTTTCACTGAGATCTCCACTCATTTTCCTTAAGCCCATGGAATACAGGCCCAAACGCCCCAAACTCTACTCTCACAACAAGCCCGTCATTCCAGAGATCAGTCTGGTCATCCTTCACTGCACTCCCTCAATGTCAGGTTTATCCTTTATTAGGTAAGTTGACCAAAACTACACACAATACTGCGCAATGTTCAAGATGGGCTCTCACCAAGGCCCTGTACAGCTGCAGTAAGACACCCTTACTCCTGTCAGTAAATCCCCTAGAAATTAAGGTCAACACACCATTTATCTTCCCGCCTGCTTTCTCCTCTTGCAATATTGCTTTCAGTGACTGGTGTACAAGGAGATACAGATCCTTTTAAATGTTACACAGCTCCCCACTTGGTGGGTTTGTGTACACTAGTCAGCGTGCCAATGCCTTTCCCAGTATTGACTTCTGGGTTCAGAACTCACTGCCCTGCACTGACCTTGGAGGGCTGCGCAACAGGAAAAAAAGAAAGAACATAAATCCCTTTAAAGACCAACATGTTTCATACAATCCCTTTTCAAATGATAGGTTGCTGTTCTATTGTACCTATCAAAGTACACACCATCACATCCACCCCCATTGATCTTCATCTGCCACGTATTTTCCCATTCACTCCACTTGTCTCAATCACTTTGGAGATTTTTTAAAATCCTCCTCACCCACTAACAATCCAACATCATTTCGTGCTGTCAGCAGACTGAGAAATATTGCATTTGATTCCCGCACCTAAATGTTTGGTATGCATTGAGAATAGCTGTGTCACAATCACTAATCCCTACGACACGCCATGATCCTTCAACTTCAAAACAGATTGTTTTATTCCTGTTCACTGTTTCGTGTCAGTTCTCCTATTCTAAAATCATGTTCATATTTTAGTCCCAATGCCATAACATTTGAGTTTGCACACTCGGCCATAGTCTTTATCAAGATCTTTCTGAAACTCTAAATGCATTGCATCCATTTCTTCTCTGTATGCATCGACCAGTCAGTTTGTCAAATATAATTCCCATTTCATGTTGACCCATTACATAAGAACGTACAAACTAGGAGCAGGAGTAGGCCATCGGGCCCTTCAAGCCTGCGCCACCATTCAATAAGATCATGGCTGATCATTTCATAGCCTCAGCTCCACTTACCCGCCCACTCACCATAATCCATCATTCCTTTAATCTTCAAACAATTATCTATAAGAATTCAAACACATTCAATGACAAATCCTCAAGAATTCCACAGATTCACAGGCTTCTTGATCAAGACGTTCTTTCTCAATTCAGTCCGAAATCTGTTCCATATAGTTTGGAGGCTTTGCCCTGTTATCTAATTTCACATGCTTCTGGAAACATCCTTTATATTTCTATCGTACCTACCCCCTTCACAATTATAAATGTTTCTATTCATTCCTCCCTCATTCTTTCAAATTCCAATCAATGTATAATTCCAATCTATTCATCTCTCCTCATAACCAGACCCCTCACCTCTGGAACCAACCGAACAAGCCTCCTCTGCATACATTGTAGTGCCAGTATTTCCTTTATCAGATGGGGAGAGCAAAACTGCACGTACTACAGGTGTGGTCTCCCCAGCACCCTTTAAATCTGCAACATAACCTCCCTACTTTTACACTCAATCCCTTTTGCAATGAAGGACAAAATTCAATTTGCCTTGTTAATTACCTGTTGCCCCTACAGACCAGCTTCTGTGATTCATGCACAAGGACACCCAGGTCCCTCTGCACAAGAGGATGCTGCATTTTTAAACAATTCAAATAAAAGTCATCTTTAGTACTTTTCTGACCAAAATGGATGATTTTACATTTATTATAATTGTACTCCATCTGCCAGACCTTGACCCACTCACTTTTACTCTTTATGTCCCTTTGTAAAGTTTAACCATCCTCTCCACATTTTACTCTGCCACTCATGTTAGTATCATCTGCAACCTTTGAGACACTACACGTGCTCCCCTACTCCAAATTATCTATGTAAGCTGTGAATAATTGCAGTCCCAGCACCGATCCCTGAGGCACTCCACTAGTCACTGATCAGCAACCAGAAGAACAATCATGTATTCCCATTCGTTCCTTCATGTTAGTTAACCAAGCCTCTCTCCATGCTAATACATTGCCCGTAATGCCACACCTTATGCAGCAGCCTTTTTGGCGTCACTGCATCGAATGTCTTTTGGAAATCTCAGTACACCACACCTACTGGGTCCCTGCAGTTGTAATGTCTTCATAGAATTCCAGTAGATTAGTTACTCGTGGCCTGCCTTTCATTAACCAACACTGTGTCTGCCCAACGGGACATTTTCTATCAAGATACATTGCCATTTATTCCTTGATTATAGATTGAAATACTTTCTCCTACAGATGTTCGGCTAACTGGTCTATAATTCCCCATGTTTTGTCTATCTCCCTTTTTAAACAGTGCTGTTTGAACTCCTGATTTCCAATTTGCTGGAACTGTATCAGAGTCCAGTGAAATCAGAAAAATTTCCACAAGTACATTTGCTATTTCTCTCATCACCTCTGTTAGTACCTTGGGATACATTCCATCAGGGCCAGGAGACTTATCTACCTTTGGCTCCATGAGCTTGCCCAACCCTCTCTCTCTCGGGAATGGTTGTTTCCAGGTACTAACTTACCTTCCTGCCTTTGACAATTACTGACGTGTTATTAGTGTTCTTCATTGTGTAGATCAACTAAATAACTCTTCAATTCCTCGTCCATTTCCTCATATCTCATTACTGCATCCCACTTCTCACCTTCTAAAGGACAATTGGTTACCCTAGCCATTCATTTAGTTTTGTATATTTATAGAATATTTTGCTATCTGTCTCTATATTCTGAGTAGTTTACTGTCATAACCTATCTGATGTGACCTGATCACTTTTTTGTTGCTTTATTTTGAAATTTAACGGTTTTGACATTATTTTGACATTTAAAGTTTTCCCAATCTTCTACTTTCCCACTGGTCGTTGCCATTATTTATACCATTTATTTTAATTTAATAGCCTCCCTTATTTCCTGAGACGTTCATGGCAGATTACCCTTTTCCTATAGTCCTTCCATTTCACTGTTATATGCTGTTGCTGAGAACGTTGAAAAACTGTTTTGAAAGCCTTCCACTGTTCATCAATGGTTCCACCATAAAGTCTTCTCTTCCAGCCATCTTTAGCCAAGATCAAAGGGTTGTACAATTTATGCACATGAATTGAACACACCTAAGATGGCTCTTAAGTACTTAATCAGTTAGAATGGAAACGCGAGTTTGATTGATTAAAATGCAAATCACTGCCTGGAGATAACTTCAGGTACTATCGATGTAAATGAAGTAACACTTGCTGTCAGATAATATATTCTAAGCTTGAGGCCTTGTTTGGACTCTGTCTGTGTCTTGACCTGGAGTCAGACTGGTTTTATTTACAAAGTAGGAGTAGCGCGTGTGCGTATGTGTGTGAGAGAGGGCGTGTCTGCGTGAAGGTGAGTGAGAGACACCCATTCTGTATGTGAGAGAGAGTGAGGTGGATTGTGCGTGTGTGTGCGGGATGGAGAGAGTGTGACGGAGTGGGGTGCGTGTGTGGAACGTGAGAGAGGGGCAGTGTGATTGTGTGTGAGGGGCAGATATGGAGAGTGTGCATTATTGTATGTAACGGGGAGAGTGAGAGTGTGTACTTGTCCAGACTAAGACACAGACACTGATCACTTTCCCCACATACACTAACTCCGTGGTTTCAGAGCTTCCCCTCTCTGTAGCCTCTTCTCCATTTGTTGTTCATGTTACAGACCCAGATGCTGTAACTACAGTCCCCATATTCCATTCAGAGTTGGGTCACCAAATCCTCAGGTTGTCCGGAATGTCTGAGGCAGCTCACAGCACAACCTCCGGCAAACCATCCCCAGCAGCTCCACTAACTTTTCAATAACAGGAGTCAGTCACAAGCCCCTCAGCTACAAGTTAGATGCCTGGTCCTTTACGATTATACTCAAGAGTATTCCTCATTTTACTGACTGCACAATCAACTGAGAGAGACAAACAGAGGCATTCCGCGATCAGGCACATACCAAGTTTCAAACACGTGAGTCAGTGCTGCTGGAACACCGCTGTCCATGGAGCACCACATGGGACACATCGGGAAGTGACCAACAGCCTGACACACACCATTTTAATGTTTCTGAAGTTCACCATGCCAGCACTCGATACACGAGGGAGTCAAAAACCCAGGCCAGGGAAAGATACAGAAAAAACAAACAAACAATTAATTAACTGATAACTTGGTGAAAATGTGGATAAGGAGATGGGGGGATTGGAATAACTGGATAAGTGAGACAACAGTGGGCCCAATCACAAGGATGCTTACATTGAAGAAAGACATTGCCAGATCAGTTGGAATGGTCCATTGCCTCAAATTTTGAATCTGCTTCACAGAATCAGCCCAGACACCATAAACTGGGGTAAGGTAATGGCTAAGATTGAAAGCTAAGCAGACCGTGCTTGTGGACTACTCCATAAACTGGACTATCTGCACAGCATGAAGAACATTGCAAACTTTGCCAGGATATTGCAACCCTCTACCGCCACCCTCGGTCTCCGACCTTTTTTAACCAATTTTGTATCCAAATGGCTAGTTCTCCATGTATTACATATGAACGAACCTTGTTAAACAGATGACCATCCACAATGTTGTTCAACACCTTACTGATGTCCATATCGACAATGTACACCTCTCTACCTCGATTAATCTTCTTAGTCGCTTCTTCAGAAAATTCTGTCAGGTCAGTGAGACACAATATTGCTTGCTCAAAGCCATGTTGACTATCCCTGATCAGTTGTTACCTTTCAAAATGCGTGAAAATCCAATGCCTTGTAATCCTCTCCAACAACTTACCCACCTTTGACGTCAGGTTCACTGGCTTTTCCTTATTACCATTCTTCAATCCTTTAAATAATGGCACCACGTTAGTCAACCTCCAGTCTTCCAGCACTTTACCTGTGGCTATTGATAATAGCATGGGGCTCAACAATCACTTCCCTAGCATCCCACAGAGTATAGCGTACATCTAATAAAAGGCAAGACATTTTCCTTCCTTTGCATGTTTTAAGACCTCCAGCAGCTTCTCTGTAGTACAGACACTTTCCAAGATGTCATTACATATTTCCCAAGTTCCCTCGCTTCCATATCCTCCTGCACAGTAAATACTGATACAAAATATTCGTTCAGTACCTCCGCCATTCCCTGTGGTTCTGCACATGGGCAGCCTTGCTGATCTTTAAGGATGTCCTATTCTCCCCACAGTTACTCTTCATTCTTGACGTATTTGTAGAATTCCTTTGGATTCTCCTTAACTCTATTTGCCAAAGCTATCACATGTCCCCTTTTTATGCTCCCAATTCCCCTCTTAAGTATACTCTTGTTGACTTCAGACTCCTCTAGTGATTCACTTTAAATCAGGAATTACGAGGCTAATGATGACCATTCCGATGTCAGAAAAATCCATCTGAACACCTTTTAAGGAAACAAACTGCCATCCTTACCTGGTCTGGCCTACATGAGACTTCAGACCCACAGCAATGTGGATGACTGTTAACTGCCCTCTGAGCAATTAGGGATGGGTAATAGATGCTTGCCTAGCCAGGGACGCCCTTATCCCGTAAGTGAATTAAGAAAACAAATCTCAATTCCTGCTGTCTATACCTGACATATCCTTCCCACTTTTCCGTGACCAGAACCTCAACCTCTCCAATCCTCCACCATTCCATACACGTACCAACCTTACCATTCACCCTAACAGGGACATACTGTCTCGGGACTCCTGATGTCTCATTTTTGAAGGCTTCCCCCTTCCCTGCGAATATCTGCCCCAATCGACTTTGAAAATTCTTGATTAATATAAAAATTGACTTTTCAACAATTTAGAACTTTAAGTTTTAGACCTGGTTCATCCTTTTCCATCTCTATTTTGAAACTAATAGAATTATGATGGCTTGCCATAAAGTGCTCCCACACTGATACCAAAACCACCCCCTCCCCACTGCCTTATTCCCAAGGGTAAGGTGATGTTTAGCTCCTTCTCTGTGATGGAGAGCATTGGACAAACAGCTGCAGCGTTGTAACTGGGAATGGGGTAAGCAGAGTCTTCGACTCATTGGGTTGATTCTAACAACAATTTGTCTCAATGACGTTTTCATTCAGTGTGACAGAGGGATTGTCTGCACGAGGCTGAGCTAGTTACTTTGTACTATCTTATCGAATGCACCTCATTAACTACCCACCCCACCCCATGGTGACCCTCTCATCATGGCTGGAGGTACTCACCATTTCCCGGGTGCCCCTGGATATTCCCTGATCCCTGACACTGGTGCCATCTTTAAAAGTCCAATGGGCACACGGTTGAGCTTTCTCAGTTTGGAGCTGCCCTGCACGGTTTACTCCGAGCATGGGGGATAAGGGGCAATTGCACCACTGTTTGTTGACAGGGGCACGGAGGTCCTGGTGGATGGGCTAGTACAGAAGAGGATTATTCTCTTCCCAGAGGGGGCCACATCACCAGACCCACCGAGCATGGTCTGAGCTCACCACCCAACTCAGTGCAGTATCTGAGGTCTGAGGAAATGCCCAGCAATACAGGACAAGCATCAATAACCTTCCCCACTCTGTCAGGATAAGGGTCACCGTATTCTCTTTGCTCCCTCACACTCACTGCATATCTGTTATAGTACCGACACACGAACAAGGCTCATGCTCTACCACTCACAATACTGCAAATAGCACCTTTCTTCTCTCTCTCTTTCCTCTCCACTATATCTCCCTCACTAATAACATTGTTTGGATACAACACTATGGACTGACTACCTCTGGACACATCACCATCTCACCTCCCTCCTCACCCACAACAGCACGAACAGCAGGTACCCCCACTCCCACCTTCACTCCCTCCCTCCACCTCTCGTTTCCAAGAGAAACAGTCTGAAATAGGATGGAAAGGGACAAGCTGGGTGGTGGAGTGCCCGATATCCATCTCTCCTCCATCACCACCCGTACCTGTGTGTCTGTATTTGACTCTGTGAGTATCTATAATTAAGTGCAGGTCTGACGTCTCTGTGGTGCTGAAAATGAAACACTGTCTCCCTCAGCTGGCCTGCCCACCGTATGCAGCGATAGTGGCAGAGAGTGACAACCCTCGAGGATTCAGTCTGGGAGGGGGAGAGAGTGCGAGAGCTCATAGCACGATGCAAACTGACAGCACCTTCAACACACACACACACACCCACGTGCAGGCACGCACACACAATGCTGGTACATGTTGGGTTGCAAATATACTTGGGCCTGTCGGAATGGAAATGCTCACCTCCAGGTGAACCATTTTGTCAGACGGTGCCATGAATTGATTTCTCATTCTGTGAGTTGCAATCTTAAAACTTATTTGAGAAAGTATTGAAAAGTCCTGAAAAAGGCCCAGTAGTGTTGCTAATGACGTAGGAACAACATTGCTCTGTATCGGACAAAACAGCTCTATGCTTCCAAAGATATTATTGGAAAATCAAACGGCCGTGCAATTTGAGAGATTCACAGAAGATTTGTTATCTTCTGAGAGAGTAAAAACTCTGCCATTGATGCAGTGGTGTGGACAGTCCAGTAGAGGGTAGTATTGTATGAATCTAATCACCAAACTCAGAGGCGAGCATTGCTGCCTCACAGCGCTAGGCACCCGGGCTCGATTCCACGCTCGGGCGATTGTCTGTGTGAAGTTTCACATTCTCTCCGTGTCTGCGAGGGTTTCCACTGGATTCTCCTGTTTCCACCCACAGCCCAAAGATGTTGATGTTAGGTGAAGTGGCCATGCTAAATTGTCCACAGTGCCCAGGGATGTGTAGGTAAGGGGCATTAGTCATGAGTAAACGTAGGAGAGTATTTCAACCGGGTTTGGGTGGGTTATTCTTCGAAGGGTCAGTGTGGATGTGTTGGGTTGAAGGGCCTGCTTCCACACTGTAGGAATTCTATGAACTATGCGAACAACAGGGACAGACAGAGAGAGAAGAGGGAGACTTTGATCCCAATTTCCATCTATTTACTTCAAAAACAACTCTACACAGAGATGCAGACAGAGGTACACACAAACTGAGATACTGACACTAACACACATAACACAGGCCCACAGAGATACGCACACAGATATGGACGTTTACACACAAACACACGAACATAACCCCACATACAGGCACACAATGTCTTTAATACAGAGATTTATACGTTTTAATTAATAAGTTATCAATGGTGAGTCGAAGAAGGCAGGAGAATGGGGTTGAGAAATATTTTAGCCGTGATCAAATGTCATGGCAGACAAGATGGGCTGAATGGCCAAATTCTGCTCCAAGGTCCATTGCTCATATGATCTTGCGGTGCCTGGAATTGTCTTTCCACGAGGTCAGTGGAGGCTGAATTTGGTAAGAATTTGATTTAGGAGAGTTAATGAGAATGTGGACAGGTTTGAGGGGCTGAATGGTCGATATATGTTCCTAATGGTCGACTCCTTATATGTCAAATGAGTGGTGATTCGTTTGAGGGGAACGCATTTTGAGAATAAGGACCTTCCCATTTCTGACTGAGACAGGGATGTTCCTTTCTCTTTAGGGTTCTATGATCTGTGATGTTCTCATGCCGAAGTAGCAAGGTTCAGTTCCATAGATCTTTGATGAACAAGAGAATCCATATTTATTAGGAACTGAGAGGAAGGGGATGTTTCATCACAATCACATCAACAATGCACATTCTGAATGGTGCAGCAGGCCTGAGGGGCTGAATGTCCAGATGCTGTTCTCTCAACCACTCAATAATGTAACAGAGGTAAAGAAAGGTCCCATTCAGCCAGTCAACATCATTATAATGAGACAGGCGGAGACCATTCTGCCCTTTAAGAATTTACACAGTAATAGATTGAAGTCATTCAGCCCACTAAGTACATTACACAGTGTAGGATGAGGCCATCCAACCTTTCTAGCCTGGTGCCCAGCAACAGGGGAAACCTGGTAAACTATCAGGGAATAAATATTCAGGATAAATGTTTATATTCAGGTTGTAAAGTTGCAACTTAGTGGAATGCCTCAGGGATCAGTGTGACATTATCAACAATTGACAATTTATACCAATGACTTGGATGAGGTGACTCATTGGATTGGAACTCAATTAGTTCATTTACCACGATAATCATTTAACAGCATATGGAGACTCTGCAATGGGATACCGACAGCGGAAATTAGTGAGCAAAGCTTTGGCAGAAAACAGTATAACAAGGGCTAAGGGAAGGCAGTGCTCAGAACAGATAAAATAACAGTAACCTACTTAAATGGAGAGAACATCACAGAACGCATTGGTACGGAGGGATGTGTGTGTCTTGGTACATGAGCCATATAAACCTCGTCAGCAGATTCAGCAAGTGATTAGGGAAGTGTATCGAATGATGCTGTTTCATGTAAATGCTATTGGGTATAATCATCGGGATGTTTTTCTGTATCTGTACATGACAATGCTGAGACTACATCGAATGTATTGTATGTAGTAATGAACCCCGAAATTGAAAGAAAAAATATGCAATTGTTTTAGAAGCTTTTCACACATGATTCACTTTACTCCTTGCTAGAATGAATGCCTGATAGAACCATAGTGTCATACAGCACGGAAACAGACCCTTCAGTCCAGCTCATTTGCACCAACCAGATATTCCAATCTGATGTAAAACCATTCGCCAACATTAGACCCATAACTCTCTAAACCTCCTTATTCATATACCCATCCACTGCCTCTTAAATGTTTTAATTGTAGCAGCCTCCACCACTTTCGCTGCCAGCTTGCTCCATACACGCACTACCCTCTGTGTGATAAAGATACCACTCAGGTATCTTTTTCATTTTCCCTTCTCAATTTAAGTCTTTGCCCTCTGGTTTGGACTCCTCCAGCCTTTGGATAATAACCTTGACTGATCCCGCATCCATGGCCCTCATGGACTCTACAATGTCAGAGTACTTCAAGCCTGAGAATGAGAGCTGATCATATTGAACCATATAAGACCCTGAGGAGAGTGTATTGGGGCAGAGCTGAGGATTAGAGAATAAAACTAAGGATTTAATTTTAAAAACAATATACTCATTTTAACACAGGTACTATGAAGACTTTAATATATTGTACAAAAATTATGCATACACCTCTAAATATACCTTCAAATTATAAATTGCAAATTATTCCTAAATGGAGCAGGTAACGTGGATGGAGTAATTCAATCAGGAGAATGTTCACCCAGCCCTTACCGAGTCCAGGTTGGTGTCTGGGTCACATTATTGCATGTTTCAGATCAGGGAGGAAGCAAATGCGACCTGTCGTAGAAGCAAACGGCCATTGCTCCATCTCTACTTGTACTTCTCTACAGCAACATATGAGAGCTGAAAACCAATCAGCCATCTTTAGAACTCTTTTAAGCTTCCTGCTGATGATTCATTGGAATCTGTCCTCTGCCTGCAGCAAAGGGAATTCAGCCAAATCCAACTGTTCCAGGAAGAAACCCCAGTGCTAGCAGCTTCTGTGAGGCAGAATCACTTCAGAGGCAGAATAACAATTGAAACTATCTCAATTTTGCTATTGTCATGAAATTTACTGTTATTTGGACAAAGCTCTTTCGAACTAATATCCTGCAGAGTTTCTTTTTATTCCGTTTGCCTTCAGACGTGTGTGTGCGTGTGTCTTTGTGTGCATATTTCTGTGTCTCAGATTTATAGAAAAATAAATGTTGATGTAGGTATTGTCAATGTTCAAACTCTTATATCATTTATGTATCCATCGTATTTCGAGTAATTTAGCTTTGGTTTTAGATTTTTAACAAAGTTGAGAAACCTGTCTGACTTGTTCCTAACACTGAACCTGACCCAGTCTGAGAACGATATCATTTACCATATCACACACTTAGTTACACGGATAATTTTTCGTGACGGCTGGAGGAGTGGGACTAGAAAAAGAAGCAATGACTCCCTAACCTCAGTAGGAACAGGGATAAGGAGAAATTCTCAGAAGGCCATTTGAGTGGGAATTTCTCCTCCCCACAGGTTTGTGGTACCTGTGTGTTTGCATTTATTGAAAGGTGTGTTCGTTAAATATTTGACGGGAAAGTGACTCAAGTATAATGAACTGCAGATAGGAACGTGCAGCTGAGACCACAATGTGATCAGCCACAAAATTAGTCCTTGGTGGGGCAGGGACCCACTCCTGTATCTCAGTCCTATTTCGCCCCATTCCATTCAGCGCCTCAATCTGCTACACAGTAGCAGTTGGAGACTACTTGCTCCTACTACCTGGTGCACAGAAACCGAGGAGACCATTCAACCCCTGAATACAGTCAAACATGATTTGGTGTGGATTGGAGAACGTTCTTGGGAAAAAAAGAGTTGGTGTTACTGTGAAACAGTTCCCTCCTCACTCCTTACAGAAGTACCCCCTCTCCATTTATTTGTCATGTTGTTGATCCAGATTCACAGTGAATAATGACCCCTTACACTACCCAGATATTGCTCACAAAATCCTCTGGTCTCTTTGACTACAGTATTCCTTCACAGGATAGCCAGGAAAATAACAACGATGAACTTTCCAATAAGAGAATTCAAGAACATGAGAAGCAGGATAGGTCTTTCAGCCCCTACTGCCTGCCTTTCCTTCAATAAGATCATGGCTGATCTGCTCTATGCCCCAACTCCTGGAGTGCCTGCCGTGTCAAACATCCATCCATCCCTGTCTTACCACTATCTCAATGATCTATCTCCCCAAACTCTCTGGTATAGAGAAGTCCCGATGGTCACACCCTTATGTGAGAAGGAAACACGCCGCACATATACAACCGTGACCTATTGACATGAACAAAATATATAAAAACCAGGTAATAGTGAATGGCCCTGACAACAAGGCAGTGTTTACCTGAGGATGGTATCAAGGAACCTGAAGAAAATGGAACTTAATGGAAATCCAAGGGTAACCTCCCCACTGGTTGGAGTGATTCAGCACAAACAAGATGTTTATGGTTCTTCGACATATATCACCTCAGTCTCGGGACATCTCTGCTAGAGATCCACAGCACAAACATCCTCATTTGCGCCTCGGTGTCTTCCCCCCCTTCAGAATCTCAGAAGTGGAGGTGGTGACTGAAAATCATGTAATGTTGAGAACAATGTGCCCCCCTCAGCTCCTGAAGCAGTCTGTGTCCATGTGCAGGAAGCCCCGGACAGCATTCAGGCTTGTGCTGTTGAAGTGTCGGTAACATTCATGTAACAGTCCTGCTGGACACTACTGTGTTACCAGAGTAAAGAGAGGTGTTCGTTCAGCACCTCAAGCTAACTTCACAGGAATATGAGGAGGTCATTCCGCCCATCAATGTTATTGGATAAGAATAGGGATAGCCCATTCATTCCCTCCTGACTATTGCACAGGAAGGTAAGGAGTCCAGTCAAACACATTGAGCTGCTAAACAGGAACCGCGGGTTGCACAGTCAGGTTCTTGAGCGTCTCCCAAGACATCATGAGGTGGACATTCAGCCGCTCAAGCCCCTTGTACAGAAATAGTACGATGTTATCTACAACCAAACATGACAAACCAATGAAAAAGACACTGCATGGATAGACTGTTCCATGTCGTTCCTTCTGGCTCCATTGCTAATGGTCCACAATGTATACATTAATATGGTTGTTGATGGTGAGGAGAGAGGACATCTCCGAGAAGGCAGACCGGTATTCTCTATGGAGGTCAGAAGCTGTTGGGAATGGCTAACATTTTCGGGAGTTAGGCATTGCAACTGCTGACAGATTTGTGAATAATGTGACTTTCAGTGCAGGGTCACACACCAACTGCACATTGAGGCAATGAGAGTTCATTCAGAACCTGAAGCTCTCCCTCAACCAATATAGGAGCTTCACAGAGGAACATAAACTACCAAGAAGCACATATCATGGGCAAAATGTAATTTCTTATGCCACCAATGTCTTTCTCTGGACATAATGTGTGTTCGTCCATAATCTTCAAGTTTCAATACAATCAACTAATATGCTCTCACCGTGCTACCAACTAAACATCCATTTCGTTCACACTCGCTTTATGTTACCATCATCTCAGAGATTAATCTGATAAAACAGCTTTGCACTTCCTCTGTGACAAGGTGATCATTGATTTATAAAGGTCAGAAAGTCTGTCCACAATAGCCCAAATACTGCCTCAACAACATTCCACAACTCCTCCACATGATTCATTTTGTAATGAAGGCTGACATTTCATTTCCTGTTCTGATTAATGGATGCCCTGTGTGAATTCTATTCGTGACTTGTGGCCAAGGACATTCCGATCCTTTGTGTCAAAAGCACTTCACAGACTTTCACCTTTAAATAAATCCAACATGAAAAGGACTGCATGTGTAGTTCACATTCATATCAGTTTTTTGTGTTACAAACAGCGATGCTCCAAGCCCTGATGCATGTGATACCCAATCAGTCGTGACCTTCTGTCCAAAGGAAGACCCTAGTCTCTGTGTTCTCTCCATCATCCAATTCTTAATCCATGCAGGATACCTTCCCCTTCCCCAAGGACTGTAACTTTCTTCTCTCACCTGTGTACAACCATGTCAACCTTCTTCTGAAAATACAAATACACCGTTCACACTCGTTCTCACTCGTCGATGTCACAACCAACATCGTCCATAAACTCCAGTACGTTTTTCAAAGGTAGTTTTCCTGTCCTGAATCTGGTTGACACTACTCAATCATATTATTGTTCTCCAATGATCTATTTATGATTAAATACAAAAATTGCTCATAGTTATCTCACTAATGACATAAACCTATCCCCCAGTTGTTTTTCTGTTTTCACTCTCCGTCCTGTTGTAAATATGTGTGGTCACAATACACAATGGCTGCTTTCCAGTCTGCAGGATCCATTACACATCATAAAGAGTTTTGATCTCTTTCATATGATTACGGAAAAGGCTGGAAAAAAGGAGGGTATTCACCCATCGTGTCTGCACCAGCTCTGAAAAGAGTTATCCAGCAAACTCAATTCTCCAACCCTATCTCTGTAGCCCTCTAAATTCATCACCGATCTGTTCCAGCAGCTTACCAACCTTCAACACAATGAGTTTTTCCAGTACTTCAACATTACTAATTCTAAATTTCTTAATTTCCTCACTTTTGCCAGTAACCATGTTCTCTAATATTTCCGAAAAAGATTTTCTGTTGCTTCTTCTGTTTAGACAAAACCAATGTATTCACCTGACTGGACAGAGGTGGCCACTGTCACCTTGTGAATACGTGAGGTGATGGGACTCTGGCATAATGGATATGTCCCCTACTCCTGCCTAGCAAGGTCCAGAATCAAAATGGTTGATGGACATTTTGAATATAGTCCTCTCCCTGGTGTGAGACTGCACAGCTCTGTGACCTCCTCATTGTTGAAATAAACCGGATTCACTCTTTGCACCTGGGAAAGGTATACCATTGGGAGGTACTTGTGGAAATCTCAGAAAGGATAATACAGTGCTCTACTCCTCCCTATGCAGTTTCAGCAGACTCAGATACACTATAAAATCTATCCTCATACCTTGCACAGAGTAGGAACACCAGGGCCTCTGGTGTCGCTGAATGAATGCAGCAGCTAACAACGCCAATCCAAGAAAACCATCCAGAGAAACTACACTGACTTTCCAATGTCAGGAGCAAGTGAATACTTATATATATGGCACAGTGTTGAAAATGCCTACATCTCCTCTGTTTGTAATCCTGGCTGATAAACTGTTACATTTCTGTGCCGTCCCTGAAATATGAATAGTTCTGCTCTCGTGGAAATAGTTGATAATGTAACTGCCCAATTATCTGTATGTCAGTCACGGTAATACCAACACTGCTATTGATGGTGGAGATGCTGGGGGCGGTGATGGTCTAGTGGTATTTTCTCTAGACTGTAACTTCGGAGATTTCCACAAATATTTCCCAATGGTATACCTTTCCGAGGTAATGACCCAAACCCGGACTTCAATCCCGGCACATCAGACGCTGGAATTTGAATTCAATAAAATATTTGGAATTATCAATCTAATGAAATATTGATGGGTGCCAAAACTAAACATCTGGCTCACTAGTCTCCTTCAGGGAAGGAAATTTGATTTCTTCACTGGTCTAGCCTGCATGTGATTCTTGGCTGTCAGCAGTGGTAGTCTCTCAAATGGCCTTTGAAATGGCCAAGACAGACATTCAGTTATAATACTACAAGGTTTCAAAGAAGTGTAACCAGACAGACTGAACCACTGCCAGTCTACAACACGTCGATGTGCAGTGGTTCAGAGAAGCAGTTCCCCAGCACCTTCTCAAAAGCAACTCAGAAAGTGAAATAAATGCTGGCCCAGCCAACAACACCCATGCCCCATTAATGAAGAAAGGAAGATGACCACACTCAGGATGGAGTGATGGGGGGACAGAATTCACTTGAAACAGGGACTTTGACATATACCTACATGAGCATGACACTCAGGAATATGGGAAAAGGTGAAAAATAAATGAAAATGATCTCCCAATTTATTTCCATATTAGCTGATTATCCACAGTCCCTTTGTTGATTTTTTTCAATGTCTCTATTTCTCCATATATTCAACTCAATCCACCAACACACAGTGCATAATTTCCCAGATGCTTCCACATCTGATGCATGGTGAGTCGACTCAAAATGCTAAATCTGTTTTTCTCTCGACAAAGCGACCAAACCTGCTCGGTTTCCCCAGCATTCTGTTTTTATTTTTGTTTCTTTGTTTGATTGAACCTTTACTTTTGTTATTTTATGGGACATTGGCCCATCAAGTCCACATTGACCCTCTGCAGAGCGTTGCACACAGACCCACCTCATACCCCTTTCCTGCATTTCCCATGGCTAACCCACTCCTACCCTGTCCCTGCGTATCCCACAGCCAACACACCTCGCTGCACATGATGGGTAATTTAGCATGGTCAATCTACTGAAGCTGTGTGCACTGTGGGAGGAAACTGAACCTGACAGACGTGTAGAACATAGAACGTAGAAGAGTACAGCACAGAACAGGCCCTTCAGCCCACGATGTTGTGCCGACCACTGATCCTCATGTATGCACCCTCAAATTTCTGTGACCATATGCATGTCCAGCAGTCTCTTAAATGTCCCCAATGACCTTGCTTCTACAACTACTGTTGGCAACGCATTCCATGCTCTCACAAATCTCTGTGTAATGAACCCGCCTCTGACATCTCTATACTTTCCTCGAACCAGCTTCAAATTATGACCCCTCGTATTAGCCATTTCTGCCCTTTGAAATAGTCTCTGACTATCGACTCTTTCTATGCCTATCATTATTTTGTATACCTCAATTAGGTCCCCTCTCCTCCTGCTTTTCTCCAATGAAAGGAGTCCGAACTCAGTCAATCTCTCTTCATAAGATAAGCCCTCCAGTCCAGGCAGCATCCTGGGAAACCTCCTCTGGACCCTCTCCAAAACATCCACATCTTTTCTATAATAGGGCCACCAGAACTGGACACAGTATTCCAAGTGCGGTCCAACCAAAGTTTTATCGAGCTGCAACAAGATCTCACAACTCTTAAACTCAATCCCCCTGTTAATGAAAGCCAAACACCATATGCTTTCTTCACAACCCTGTCCATTTGGGGACACTTTAAGGGATCTATGTACCTGCACACCAAGATCCCTCGGTTCCTCCACACTGCCAAGAATCTTATCCTTAATCGTGTACTCAGCTTTCAAATTCGACCTTCCAAAATGCATTACCTCGCATTTATCCAGGTTGAACTCCATCTGCCTCCTCTCAGCCCATCTCTGCATCCTGTCAATGTTCTGCAGCAGCCTACAACAGCCTCTATACTGTCAACGACACCCCCAACCTTTGTGTCATCTGCAAACTTGCTGGCCCATCATTCAATCCCCTCATCCAAGTCATTAATAAAAATTTTAAACAGTAGAGGCCCAAGGACAGAGCCCTGTGGAACACCCACTCACCACAGACTTCCAGGGAGAATATGTTCCTTCTACTACCACTCGCTGAGCTAAGTTCCCCTGTATCCCAATCCTCCTGACCTTCTGAGCGAGTCTACCATGGGGAACCTTATCAAATGCCTTGCTGAAGTCCATATACACTACGTCCACAGCTCGACTCTCATCAACCTTTCTAGTCACATCCTCAAAGAACTCGAGAAGGTTTGTGAGGCATGACCTGCCCGTCACAAAGCCGTGGTGACTGCATTTAAACAAGCCATACTCTTCCAGATGGTCATAAATCCTATCCCTCAGAATCCTTTCTAACATCTTGCAGACATCAGATGTGAGACTTACTGGTCAGTAATTGCCGGGAATTTCCCTATTTCCTTTCATGAAGAGAGGAATTACATTTGCCTCTCTCCACTCCTCAGGTACAACTCCAGTGGAGAGCGAGGATGAAAAGGTATTCACAAGTGGCAAAGCAATTGCATTTCTCGTTTCCCAAAGCAGCCAAGGAAAAATCTGGTCCGGGCCTGGCGACTTGTCAATCTTAATGTTTGACAACATTTTTGGCAGATCACCTTCCTCTAGGTCTATCCATTCCAGCATGCACATCTGCTCTTCAAAGGTTTCATTCACTACAAAGTTTGTTTGTTTCGTAAAAACAGAAGCAAAAAACTCATTTAGGGCTTCCCCTACCTCCTCAGACTCCACACACAAATTCCCTACTCTATCCCTGATCGGCCTTCTCTTTCTTTGACCATTCTCTTATACCTCACATAAGTGTAAAATGCCTTTGTGTTCTCCCAAGCCTTTCTCGTGCCCCCTCCTGGCTCTCCTCAGACCATTTTTAAGCTCCTTCCTCGCCTGCCTGCAATCGTCCAGAGCTGAGCTTGACCCTAGCTTCTTCCAACTTATGTAAGCTACCTTTTTCCTTTTGACGAGAATCTCCACCGCTCTTGTCATTCAAGGTTCCTTTATCTTACCACTTTTTGCCAGTCTCAGAGGGACATATTTATTCATCACTCGCAACAACTGCTCCTTAAACAGTCTCCACATGTCTTTAGTGCCTTTACCATGGAACAATTGGTCCCAATCCATGCTTCCTAACTCATGTCTAATCGCATCATAGTTTCCTCTTCCCCTTATTTTAAATTTCCTACCATTTTGCCTAATTCTCTCCTTCTCCATAGCTATGTAGAATGTGAGGCAGTTGTGGTCACTATCACCAAAGCGCTCTCCTACCACAAGATCTGATACCTGCCCCGGCTCGTTTCCGAGAATCAAGTCTAGAATGGCCTCTCTCCTCGTTCGGCCTGTCAACGTACTGAGTTAGGAAACCCTCCTGAACACACCTTGCAAAAACAACTCCATTCAAATCTTCTGCTCGAAGGAGGTTCCAATCAATTTTGGGAAAGTTAAAGTCACCCATTACAACAACCCTACTACATTCACACTTTTCCAAAATCTGCCGACCTATGCTTTCTTCAATCTCCCTGTTGCAATAGGGGGGCCTGTAGTAAACCTCTAACGAGGTGACTGCTCCCTTGCTGTTCCTAATTTCCACCCATACTGACTTGGGTAGGCAGATCTTCCTCGACAATGGAAGCTTTTGTAGCTGTGATACCCTCTCTGTTTAGTAGTGCTACACCCCCTCCCCTTCCCCCCCCCATTCTTTTTAAATTGTGTAAACCCTGGAACACAACATCATAGCACCAGGTACTGATCCATGCTCTAAGTTCATCACTTTTATTCCTGATACTCCTTGTGTTAAAGCAAACACTCTTTAACTGATCCCTTCATTCCTTCCCAGGAAAATCCTTCCCACTAGCTGGTCTACCTCTTGCTATTGCCTCACCTGCATCAACTCTCACCTCCGGTATACAGCTCAGGTTCCCACCCGCCTGCCATACTAGTTTAAACCCATCTGAATAAGAACGTGAAAGGTATGAGCAGAGTGAACAGACAGCAGCTGTTCCCCTTTGTCAAAGGGTTAAAAATATGGGAGAACACGTTTAAATTAAAAGATAAGGCACTAAGAGAGGATTGGTTGAATCTGTTTTGAACCCAGATTGCCTGAGAGGGTGGATAAAGAAGGAAACCTCACAAACTTTATAAAGCACTTGTATCAGCACTGGATGATGTAGACACGATGGGCCTTGTCTTTATAACATGATTCCATGTGGTAGCAGCCATGAAAGCTCTGATATATTCTGAAGCAGCAGCCAATTGGACTTATTGGTTTGTTCCATCGACCTGTGCTCAGTAAGTGGCGAGATTATAAACCAGCATCATCCCATGGAGTATCAGCACTTACTCAATCTCGAACACGCCAGTCATCTCGAAGAACTTCTAGGATTACATACATGCTCAGTGAAGAGTCATTCAACGACAGCGCCAACATTATTCTAACTGCTTGACACCATTATTTTAAGGACACCAATGACATAGAAATAGACTTCCTTTCATTATTATATAGACTTTTCGTGTAAGGTTGTTATTTCTCTGAAGAATAGTAAATTCCTTCTTATATATTCATAATGATAAAGAGTCCATTTTCCTGCGAGCTGTTCGTCACAGCAAGACAGCTTGTGTAACACTCCATCCACCACCAGTAATAGTTACTCCCAGCTAAACCAGCACATGAGATGCACTGCTGGTACTCCATCCCACCAGCCACTTGGATGGACCAACACCAACTGGACTGGAACTTCTCAAGGACAAATTATTGCTAGTCTAGCTCCGTGTAAATCCCAAATGAACGAAGAAGACAATCCGATTTTCTAATAATTATTAAACAATGAGGACGTTTTGTTGATCTGATGAGTTGGTCACGGTCTTTGAAGTTATATGATCTATTTCCGTGAAAGCATTTTGTGCATGTATTGAAAGAACAAAAAAGCTCAGGTCACAGATACACGGTAACACAGCATTTAAACACAAATTGCCAGGGAATAGTAGGGTATAGATCTTCAGGTAACTGGGAATAATGTAGTTTGGTGTTTTCTGGCTGGCATAGTTGTACTGGGCTGAAAGGCTCTATGACTCTATCACCCCTTACTTGTGGAAGCTGCAGCTTTTCTAATTTAACAAGGAGCCGTCTATGACTCCAAATAAAAGAGCCAAGCCAACCATAAAGCTTACATAGCGCCTGTCTCGGCAGCATCAAGGGGAGCATTCTCATAGCTTAGAAAAGGCCAGGTAGGATATTCATGTTGACCAAAGCCAGGATATTGGGAGATCTTCCCAGCATTGAAGGTCCTATCTTATTTTCTCCAATAATTGACATTATATAGCCGACCAAATGCCGGAGTATTAAAAATACCGAAGTTAAGAAATCCCCCCAGTGACCACTGAAAACGGAAACAGGATCCATCTGGAAAATTGAATATACTGGCAAGACCTCCCAGCGGCATGGCCTATGATTTCACAAAATTGAGTTTATAACCTGTGAACATGCCAAATAAGTTAACCACTTGAATTAAGCGGGGCACAGAAGTCAATGGATCAATTAAGAAAAGGAGGACATCATCCGCAGAGAGAGTAATTTTGTGCTTAACTGATCCAACCTGTGGAGCCATTATATTATGGTCAGCTCGTATAGCTTCCGCCAACGGCTCAATCAGTAGCGTAAATAATAATGGTGAGAGAGGGCATTCCTGACGACAACCTTGGCCAACGCCAAAGCTATCTGAACTTGAATTGTTGGTGATCACCGCTACTTTAGTAAAGACCTCTCCAACACCAAACCGTTCCAGCGTATAAAAGAGATATGGCCATTCTACCCAATCGAATGCCTTCTCTGCCTCCAGGGAGACAACTAATCCCGGTATTGCTCCCTGCTGGCAGGCTTGTACCATATATAAGACTCTTCTAATGTTATTAGTTGATCTGCGACCCTTTATAAACCCCATCTGGTCCTCTTTTATAATGAATGGTAAAACCCTCTCCAGTCTTAATGCCAACATTTTTGAGAGAACTTTAAAATCCACACTCAACAAGGATATATGTATATACGAAGAGCAGTCATCTGGGGCCTTTCCCTTCTTAAGAATGAGAGAAACATTTGCTTCTCTCAGAGAAGGCGGCAGACAGCCCTGACTATGTGAATCTTTAAGCAAATTTATAAGTGGCCCAAACAATTCCCCAATCAATTCTTTATAGAACTCAGCCTGGAATCCATCTGGTCCGGGCGCTTTGCCACTCTGGAGCTGCTTCATCTCCACCTGTGCTTCCTGGGTTGCCAGGGGGGCATTCAAGAACAATACTTGCTCCGTGGTTAGGCCCGGGAGGGCCAGAGTTTCAAAGAAGACTCTATCTTCCTCGTTCTATCCTCACAGTCCTGTGATCTATGCAATTCGAAATAGAACTTTCTAAAGACTGCATTGATATTTATACGATCACAAGTCAGGGTTACAGCACTCCTTCTAATAGACTTAATGACTTGGGGAGCCTTTTTCTTTCTGGCATGGTATGCAAGATAACTGCCAGGCTTGTCACCTATTCAAATAATCTCTGCTTCGCAAGTCATAACTCCCTCTTTGCTGTTTGAGTAAGTGTGGTATTCAAGTGTGGTAAAGTTGCCCTAAGTGCTGTGATCAGCTGTAGTTGAGTAATGGAGGGTCTCTCAACGTACGCTGTCTCAGCCGCCTTCAGGCGAGCCTCGATCAGACACTGTAGTTCTCCCTTTTGTCTTTTCCAGATCACATAATATGAGATAATCAAACCTCACACATAGACCTTAGCAGTCTCCCAAATCACCGAAGGGTTACTGGCCGTGTTGAAGTTGATATCCCAGAAGGTTTTAAATTCCTGCCAGAAATATTTTATGAACTTACTATCCTTCAATACCCCAATGTCGGGAAGCGATATCATCATCACTAGTCTTAACCTTCATATATACTGCGGCAGGGTCGGAAATATTACCTACTTCACAAAACAATATTGAGTTCAAAAGGATTGAGGGGACAGAAACATATCAATTCCGGTATGGCACTTGTGAGGGTTAGAATAAATAGTAAAGTCTCTAGCCTCCGGTTGAAGACACCGCCAAACATCCACCACCCCAACTCCATACTCAGATACGCCAACTGCCTAGGTCTCATAGATATGCCTGCAGAGATCTTAGATATTCTGTCCAGCCCTGGGTTGATGATACAATTACAATCTCCCCCTATAATCATGTGGTGCACCCCGAGAGCGAGCAACTTACAGAACACTTCCATTTCAAATTTAAAAGGGTACTCCGGGGGGGTGGGGGGGGGGGGGGGGGTGGGGGGGGGGGGGGTGGAGGGGGGGGGCAACAGAGATTCAAAATCTCAAATTCCTCTCCATACATTAGAGTTTAAATTAATATATACCATCCAGACTTATCTTTTATTGGCTGAGCATTTGGAAGGGAAGATTCATCTGAATAAGAATGGCGACTCGCCTACTTTTTGAGCTGAAAGATGAAAAGAACACCTGGCCAAATCCATCCTATTTCAGCCTTAAATGCTCCTTAGAATGTAAATGTGTCTCCTGTAGAAAGGCTACATCCACCCTTTCTTTTTTAAGACTTAAGTGGAGCTGAAATGCGCATCAGCCATGATTGAATGGTGGAGTGGACTCGATGGGCCGAATGGCCTTACTTCCACTCCTATGTCTTATGGTCTTATGATCTTTTTCCTTTTGATTTGTGAGTGGCTTTCCTTGACATTCCCAGTGCACCACCTAAACGAATGACTAGCCATGATCGTCCAAGCAAGCCCAAGACCCGCCAGGAGGAAGAACCCCACCCAAAAGACATCGAATAAAAACCAAAAGCGATTCACACATAAAACACTCTTTAAAGAGCGATACCAAAACAACTAAGAATTACTCCCAAAAACAAATAACATAAAACATACTTAAAAGGAGACCTTCCCCATTGTTCACAGGGGCACTACTACCTTCCAATAATCCCGCCATAACATCTCCCAGCCAGAACCATGTCCTCGGCCCAGGCATTACAAAGTAGAGCAAATAAATTCCAATCTCTTATAAAGCAGACGTTAAAAATGTGCGAGATAAACCACCCCCCCCCCCCATCACCAAGATACACTTAGCAAAACAACACAAGATGAAAATATATAAAATTACAAAATTACAATCCCAGCAAGTAATAAGCAACCAAATAAAAATAACACTCAGAAACGTCCCCTAATAATCAAATAAACAGCACGAGCTCTAGATAAGAGTCCATAGAAATGATATGGAAGGGGACCCATAGCCCACACCCCCTCACCAAGGAAAGATGGAGAAGAGAAAGGAAGAAAGGAGGAGGAAAAAACAAAGGAGGGGGAGCAAAATAAAGTCATTATCAATATAATTCAAGTACCACAGTGTATTTGAGAGAAGCCAGGAATTATTTTATTTTTTCCGGTGATCCAAAGTTATGTACAGATCCTCCATGACTGCAGCGCATAGATTACTGAATATTTAAATCCCTCAGATGCTTCTTCGCCTCATCAAATGCCTTGATCTTGCAGACCACAGCTGGAGAGAAGTCCTGGAAGAACATTATCCTGGACCCCTTGTATATCATGGCATGAGAATCATTCCCCAAGACTCTGGAGGCCTCTTGCAGCATTTGTTTTTCCCTGTAATGTTGAAGTTGAACTAGGACTGGACGGGGACGCTGGTCCGACCCGGGCCGGCGCACAGCAACCCGGTGGGACCGTTCAACCCACACCTGACCCAGCTCTGACTCCAGTTACAGCAGCCGTGGGAGCCATTGCTCCAGGAAATCAACAAGTTGGGCTTCCTCCTCCCATTCGGGAAGGCCCAGCAACCGAATATTTTTCCAATGACCTCAATTTTCGAGGTCGTCAATATGTGCCTCTATGGTCGGGACTCGATGTTCCAGAGCCCAGACCTGACTCATGGATAACTCAGCAGTGGTCTCGGAGGCCGTGGTCCGTTGCTCTGTACCTCCGACATGCTGCCCGAGTTTCTCAATCTCTCCGTCATGTTTCTGCAGCATGATCGAGATCGACTCCCACCTGGACTGGGTCTCTTCAATGGACGCAGCAACTTCTCTCGGAGTTTAACAAGCTCCAAGATCAGGTTCACCCCTGCAGGTGAGTCCCCCAGGACAGCCGCAGACATCTGTCTTGCTACAGGGTGGGGGGAGGGGTCCCTCCCTGTTGTGAACTGTGAGACCCTTTGCCTTTGGACATTTTAAAAAGCATCAAACTGCTAAACGGCAAAGCTGCAGGGCGAAAACTATTTAACAGGTGAGGTGAGAATGGGTACCCCACTTTGCCTGGGTCTTGGGCAGAGCTCTGTAGACTCAGACCTGCTGGGTCGCCATCATCTTGGATCTCCCTGATACCTTGCTTAAAAGGGAATAAGGCAACAGGCAGAAAATTACAAACTGATCAGCCTAACCTCGATCGTGGGTAACTTCCTGAAATCCACTGTGAAGGATGAGATTTGTGAATAATTAAGTAGGGCGAAGTCAGTATGGTTTCATCAAGGGGAGGTCATGCTAATGAATCTGTTAGAACACTTTGAGGATGTAACAAGCAGGTTAGATCAAGGAGAGCTAATGGATACTATGTGTCTGGACTTCAAGAAGGACGTTAACAAGGTGCTTCACAGGAGACCTGGAGTAAGGGCCCATGGTATCAGAGATAAGGTACTTGTCTGTACAGAAGCTTGGCTGTCTGGCAGAAGATCGAGTGGGAATAAAAGGGTCCTTCTCAGGATAGCAGTCAATGACAACTGGTGTTTTGCAACTTTTTACTTTGTACGTTAACAATCCAGATGAAGGAAAAGAGGGCAATCCAGCGAGGTTTTTAGATGATGCAAAGGTAGATAGAGGGACAGGTATCATTGAGATGGGAGGGAGGCTGCAGAAGGATTTAGACATGGTAGGAGAGTGGGCAAAGACGTGGCAGATGGAGTACACTTGGGAAAGTGCGAGGTTATGCACTTTAGTAGGAAGAAGAGAGGCATGGACTATTTTATAGCTGGGGAAAAAATTCAGAAGTCTGAAGTGCAAAGTGTTGCGAGTTCCAGTCAGGATTATCTCAAGGTAAATGTGCAGGCTGTGTCAGTAGCTAGGAAGGTGCTGTATCTGCCACACAGTGTGTGTGAAATCTTACATTCAGCAAAAGAACTGAGTCAACTCTTACAAACAATGATATTTGTTTATTGAATGCAATTAATATTAGAACAATAAAACGTATTATAACGTAATGAAAAACACTACAATCTATCTTATGGGTTAACTTAAGCTTGGATGATCACATACCACCCCACCAGAAGTTGACCGGATTCCACGTGGTGAAGTCTTCGTTTTCTTCTGATTGCCTTGTAGGTGTCTTCTCTTTCAGTGGTTATTCTCGAGTTACCACTCTCTGAGGGGTTTTAAGGTGATTCATATCCTTCCAAGTCTTCACGCCTTTTTGGAGGGTGTGGAGGATCTGCCAATGAAATGATCAGGTTCATTAACCCTGATCAATCAGATCCAACCTGGGGTTGTCACATTGATGGCCCAAAGGGCGAATTTCCATTGTCCCATTCAGGTCAAACTTCAGGTTAGTATTACAGGGTCTGGAGCTGTCAGGTTTGTTTGCAAACCATCTCTGGGTAGCTGCAGCCTGTCTGGATTCTGCAGCATGTGGAAGAATTTGGTCAAGGATGGGTTCTACTTCCCAGCATGCTTTAATCATTGTTCATTTTTGTAACTCCATGGTAAATTTATTATTGTCCATTGTAAGATTATTATTTCAGGTGGTCCATCTGGTCAGAAAGGCAAATACAGTGATGAGATTTCTTTTGAGATGACAGTGGTTAGCACTGCTGCCTCACAGTGCCAGAGACCTGGGATCAATTCCTGCCTCAGGCAACTGACTGTGTGGAGTTTGCACATTCTCCCCGTGTCTGCGTGGGTTTCCTCCGGGTGCTCCGGTTTCGTCCCACAGTCCAAAGATGTGCAGGTCAGGTGAATTGGCCATGCTAAATTGCCCGTAGTATTAGGTAAGGGGTAGATGTAGGGATATGGGTGGGTTGCGCTTCGGCGGGGCGGTGTGGACTTGTTGGGCCGAAGGGCCTGTTTCCACACTGTAAGTAATCTAATCTAATCTAAACTAGTTGAATGGATGGATTTCCGCGGCTCTATAAGACTCTGGTCAGACCACATTTAGTGTATTATGTACAGTTTTGGGCCACATAACTCATAAAAGATGTAGCACCCCGGAGCGTGTTCAGAGGAGCCTCATAAGAATGGTCCTAGGAATAAAAAACTTAACATATAAGGTCTCTGGGTCTATACTCGCTGGAGTGTATAAGGGTGAAGGGGGCTCTAATAGAAGCATACAGAATACTGGTTGCCTGGTCAGAGTAGACTTTGGGAAGATGCTTCCACTGTTCGGAGAGAAAGCACTCAAGGATATAGCCTGAGGGTCAAGAGAAAATCTTTAGAACGGAGATAAGGAGAAATGCCTTCAGTCTGAGAGTGGTGAGTCTATGGTAAGGATGGCAGTTTCCTTCCCTAAAGGACATCAGTGAACCAGGTATGTTTTTCTTGGCAATCGATTCATAACCACTATCAGTCTCTTAATTCCAGATTTGAATTCAAGCTCCGCCACTTGCTGTGGCAGGATTTGGACCCAGGTCACCAGAACATTATCTGGGTTTATCACATAAGAATTCAATTATAACACCACGAGGCCACTGACTTGCCCAATCCTCCACAGTGTGACTAACGGGTGAAGTATGACATGCGCTGGGAGTTGTCTTCATATTATCCTTGACTTCCTCATCAAGATATGGATGATTTTTTTTCCATAATACAATTCCTCTTTGGTCTTTAGTATCTTCCTAATTGTTTGCCAAATTTCTTCAGCTGTCCTGCCTTTGACTGTTCTTTTCATCCCCCAGACCACCACAGCCAAATCCCTCCTGCGGTCTGTATAATTATCATTGCCTAACACTAAAACTCACATGTATGACTCAGTCTTCACTCTTTCAATCTGAATGTGAAACTCCAGCATGTTGTGGGTATTCCTTCCAAGGCAAAGCTCATCCACCAATCCTTTCTTGTTACATATTATCAACTCTAAATTAGATTAGATGCCCCATATTTTGGAAACAGGCCCTTTGGCCCAACAAGTCCACACCAACCCTCCGAAAAGTAACCCACCCAGACCCCTCTGAGTTACATACCTCACCCTATGGGCAATCTAGCATGGCCAATTCACCTGACCTGCACATCTTCAGACTGTGGGAGGAAACCCATGCAGACAGGGGGAAAATGTGCAAACTACACACAGACAGTCCCCCGAAGCTGGAATCGAACCTGGGTGCCTGTTGCTGTGCTAACCACTGAGCCCCATTCTCCGGTTGTTTCCATGATGGCCTGCTCTCAGAAATAATCTCTCATACATTCTCTGAATCTTTATTCAAGGATATTACTGTCAAGTTGATTAATTGAGCCAATTTGCATGTTCAAGCCACCCAATTAGTTACTGTTGTGCCCTTGTTACAAACCCTCATTCTTTTCTACCTCAGAAGTACTTTGGGGGGAATAGTGGCTGAAAATTACTCTTCCCAAGAGGTTTCTTCTCTTGCATTTATTTGCACTGAGACGAATTTCAAATTATTTTTGGCACAAAACACTTTGAAAAGATCTGAGTTCCCACTCGCATGAACAAATGTTTATTTTCTTTTCACTAGCCACATTTCCCAGTAAATATCGAGGATTTAAAAGGGCTAAAAGTGGTCATGAGATAGCTTTAGTAAACAGGGGTGAGGAAAATCCCAAAGACTTATTTCCATATATAAGGAGCAAGAGGGTAATTAGTGAAATGTTTGGCCCACACAAGGACAAAGGAAGAAAGCTATGCATGGAGTCAGAGACAATGGGTGAGATTCGTAGGAAGTACTTTGCATCTGTATTCACCAAGGAGAGGGACATGACGGATGTTGAGGTTAGGGATAGATCTCTGAGTACTCTGGGTCAAGTCGACATAAAGAGGAAGGAAGTTTTGGATACTCTGAAAGGTATTAAGGTAGACATGCCCCCAAGTCTGGATGGGATCAATCACAGGTTACTGAGGGATGTGAGTGTGGAACTAACTGGGGCTTTAACATTTATCTTTGCAGGATGATTGAACATGGGTGAGGTCCCGGAGGACTGGCGAATTTCTAATATTGTCCCCTTGTTTAACAAGGATAGCGGGGATAATCCAGGTAATTGTAGACCGGCAGGCCTGATATCATTGGTAGGGAAGCTGTGCAGAAGATACTGAGGGACTTGAGTAAGGCATTTTATTAGGTTCCCCATGGTCGGGTGATGGAGAAGGTGAAGTCGCATGGGGTCCAGAGTGTCCTATCTAGATGCATAGAGAACTGGCTGGCCAACAGGAGACAGAGAGGAGTAGTGGAAGGGGATGTCTCAAAATGGAGACCTATGACCAGTGGTGTGCAACAGCGATCCGTACTGGGACCACTGTTGTGTGTGATATATATCAATGATTTGGAAGAAGGTTGCCTGATTGCCAAGTTTGCAGATGACACCAAGACTGTTGGAGTAGCAGATAGTGAAGGAACTGTCAGAGAATACAGCAGAATATAGATAGATTGGAGAGCTGGGCACAGAAATAGCAGATGGAGTTCAATCTGTGCAACTGCAAGGTCATGCATTTTGAAAGATCCAGTTCAAGAGTGAACAACACAGTAAACGGAAAACTCCTGGGGAAAATTGACTTACAGCGAGATCTGGGTGTTCGGGTCCATTGTTTCCTGAAGATGCCAACACAGGTCAGCAAAGTGGTCAAGGTGGCATATGGTATGCTTTCCTTCATTGGATCAGGTGTTGAGTACAAGCGCTGGCAGGACATGTTACAGTTGCATAGGAGTTTGGTTTGGCCACATTTGGAATACTGTACATAGATTTAGATTTAGATTACTTACAGTGTGGAAACAGGCCCTTCAGCCCAACAAGTTCACACCGATCTGCTGAAGCACAACCAACCCATACCCCTACATTTGCCCCTTACCTAACACTACTGGCAGTTTAGCATGACCAATTCACCTGACCTGCACATTTTTGGACTGTGGGAGGAAACCAGAGCACCCAGAGGAAACCCATGCAGACACGGGGAGAATGTGCAAACTCCACACAGTCAGTCGCCTGAGGCGGGAATTGAACTCAGGTCTCTGGCGCTGTGAGGCAGCAGTGCTAACCACTGTGCCACCGTGTCACCTCCAAAGACGAAGAAAGAAAGATTGAGTAGATTAGGACTATTTTCATTACAAAGTCGAAGGTTGAGGTCCACAAAATCAAGACAGATATATACAGGATGGATAGGAAGAAGCTTTTTTCCCCAAATTGTGGAACTCAATTACTCGGGGTCATGAGTTCAAAGTGAGAGGGGAAAGGTTTAGTGCAGATATATGTGGGAAGAACTTTACTCACAGGGTGGTGGCAGCCTGGAACGTGTGGCCATCTGAGGCGGTAGGTGCAGGAGCAATAGTGTTATCTAAGATGTATTTAGACAGAAACATGAATGGGGAGGGAGCAAAGGGATACAGATCATTAGAAAATATGTGCAGGTTTAGAAAATATGAGGATCTGGATCAGCACAGGCTAGGAGGGCCGAAGGGTCTGTTCCTGTGTCGGAATGTTCTTGGTTCTTTATCATTCATTCTAAATATAGCAAGTTTTCAACTTACTGTATGCTACAATTTAATAATATAAACAATTTATTTATTTGACAGTGCATGTCAAATTATTGCCATTTCTAAATTACAGTCACAGGGTCAAAGAGATGTACAGCATGGAAACATACCCTTCCGTCCAACTTGTCCATGCGACCAAATATCCCAACCCAATCTAGTCCCAGCTGCCCGCACTCAGCCCATATCCCTCTAAACACTTTCTATTCATATATCCATTCAGACGCCATCGAAATGTTGCAATTGTACTAACTGCCACCACTTCCTCTGGCAGCTCATTCCACACACGGACAACCCTCTGAGTGAAAAGGTTGCCCCTTACATCTCTTTTATATTTTTCCCTTCCCAACCGAAAACTATGCCCTCTAGTTGTGGGCTCCACCACACCAGGGAAAATACCTTGTCAATTTACACGATCCATGCCCCTCATGATTTTATAAACCTCTATAAAGTCACCCCCAGTCTCCAACGTTCCAGGGAAAACAGCTCTAGCTTGTTCAACCTCCAGGTGTCACTCAAACCCTCCAACCTTGGCAACATGCATGTAAGTCTTTTCTGAACCCTTTCAAGTTTCACCTAATCTATCAGGTCCTGGGGATTTTTCCACCTTTATGCATTTCAAGACATCCAGCACTTCTTCCTCTGTAATATGGACATTTTTCAAGACGTCACTATCTATTTCTCCGTATATCTACATCTCCCATGTCTTTATCCTGAGTAAACACTGATACAAAATACTCGTTTAGTATCTCTCCCATCTCCTGCGGCTCCACACAAAGGCACCTTGCTGATCTTTGAGGACTCTATTCTCTCCCTATTTGCCCTTTCGTTCGCAATGTATTTGTAAAATCCTTTTGGATTCTCCTTAACTCTATTTGTCAAAGCTAACTCATGTCCCCTTTTTGCCTTCCTGATTTCCCTCTTTGGTATACTCCTCCTGCCTTTCTACTCTTCTAAGGATTCACTCGATCCATCCTGCCTGTACCTGTCATATCCTTCCTTCTTTTTCTTAACCAAACCCTCAATTTCTTTAGTCTTTCAGCACTCTCTATACCTTCCAGCCTTTCCTTTTACCCTAACAAGATTATACTGTCTCTGGACTCCGGCTATCTAATTTCTGAAGGCTTCCCATTTTCTAGCCGTCTGCTTACCTGCGAACATTTGCCGCCATCAGCTTTTGAAAGATATTGCCTAATACCGTCAAAATTGGCCTTTCTACAATTTAGAACTTCAACTTTTAGATCTAGTCTATCCTTTTCCATCATTATTTTAAAACTAATAGAATTGTTGGCAAATAACTGAAACTCACACATTTCAGGTGAGAAATCAAATCGACTGGTTATATTTAAATGTGTAAGAGTTATAATTCTATTTGATTGTTCAATCATTTGCTCACTCTGAATATGCAATCAGTCAGAGATCAATCATTTTGCAAATGATAGAGCGACAATGTACGCATTTGAGTACTGAGATTCAATGTGTAATTGTGATCACCAAAATAGTCAGAAAACATATTCTTCTTCAGACAAAACAAAATGTAATTCATTACTTTTGTATCATAAAACGTTGTTCGGTGTTTATATTTTAATTCCATCAAATAAAATTAATTTTATTGTTTTCAGAGATGATGCAGTTATTGTTCAGTTAAATAATTATAGCTCATACCCTATTATTGCCCAATTCACAAACATGGCAAACTCTTGATCATTGTTCAGGTCAGTAAACCCATCGCTTTGCATCATGATCGACATTAAAAGTGGATTTCAAAAGGGTGAATTCGGGTACAGTGCTACTGGACCTCACAGCTGCCTGTGGCACTAAGTGAGACACTGGCCTGCCTCCTGAATCTGTCCAGAGAGTTTCCATCCTGGGTCAGGGCAGTCATTCAAACATTCTCTGACAGAGAATCATTTAAGATCCGCCTTGAGCAGGAGTAAAGAAACCAACAGGCTATCACTGCTCTCGGTGCAGGTATCAATGTTGTCTAAATTAGATACCAATGACTGACCAGGAATCAGCTGTAACAAATTCATCTTCAGTCAGAGCCTGGCCCATGGAGCAGATGTATGGACATGGAGTGTCAGAATCACAACACACAAGTTACTTATGGTGATGACATCTGGCATGTCCCCCAGAGTCCATACATCTGCCCCCTGGACCAGACACTGGGAGAAAACGTTCACATTTGACAGTCTATTGCAGCATCTTGTGTCTCACAGTGAACCCTCTGAAACTATATCCAATAAATGTACCTTCATATTCACCAGTATAAAAATAAAATTGTACATGTTTGTGGATGGTCTGATACTAATTGATAGGACACCCAACAGAATGCTTCTGAAGAAACCAGGAGCAAACGGCAAGCCAAGAATAATTTTAATAATGGAACTTGATGGATTTTGTCTGGTCTAGGTAACCACACATATTGTGCTGGCACTTAGGTGAATGTAACAATGCACATCAAAACTGGAAGTCTTGGTCTAACGCTCTACCCCAGCTTCCTGACTTGACACAGCTCCCTCCATCGCACGCCTCACTCGCTCAATCAAAAATTAATGAGAATCCACAAACTGAGTGAAACTTGGAACACAGAACAGTACAGCACAGTAAGAGCCCTTCAGCCCTCAATGTTTTGCTGGCCTTTTATCCTACTCTTAGATCAGACTAACCTACATGCCCTTCAATGTACTAACTTCCATGTTCCTATCCAAGAGTCTTCTTAACTATCTCTAATGTATCTGACTCTACTACCACCGCTTGCGGTGCATTCCGCCCACCCACCACTCTCGGATTAAAGAACCTACCTCTGGCATCTCCTGTAAACCTTACTCCAATCACTTTAAAGTTATGCCCCTTGTTGATAGCCAATTCTACCCTGGGAAAAGGCTCTGGTTATCCACTCTATGTCTCTCAACATCTTGTACATCTCTGTCAAGTCACCTCTCATCCTTCTTCGCTCCAGTGAGAAAAGCCCTAGCTCTCTCAACCTTTCTCCTAAGACATGTCCTCCAGTCCTGGCAGCATCCTGGTAGATATGCTCCGCACACTCTCTGAGACTTCCACAGGTGAGTGCGAGCAGCAGCGGAGGAAAGACGAACCCGAAAGACTGCAGGTAAGGTAAGGCAGTTTTTAAAAAAAATTATTTACCGATCGCGGGCAGCGTTGTTTTCTCTTTCACAGAAGGATTGGGAGCAGCGGAGGAAGTGACGAGGACCAGCGGGGCAGCCGGGATGGAAAGTAGTGAGTACATATATCAGCAAGGCATTTAAAAAGAATAGGGAGGGAGAAAGGAAGAGGGGGTGTAGCACTTCTAATCGGAGAGCGTATCACTGCTACAGAAGTTACCATTGTCGATGAAGATCTGCCTACTGAGTCAGTATGGGTGGAAATTAGGAACAGCAAGGGAGCAGTCACCTCGTTAAGGGTTTACTACAGGCCCCCAATAGCAGCAGGGAGATGGAAGAAAGCATAGGTCGGCAGATTTTGGAAAAGTGTGGATGTGGTAGGGTTGTAGTAATGGATGACTTTAACTTTCCCAATGTTGATTGGTACCTCCTTCGAGCAGAAGATTTGAATGGAGCTGTTTTTGTAAGGTATGTTCAGGAGGGTTTCCTAACTCAGTACGTTGACAGGCCGACGAGAGAGGCCATTCTAGACTTGGTGCTCGGAAACGAGCCGGGGCACTATCAGATCTTGTGGTGGGAGAGCATTTTGGTGACAGTGAGCACAACTGCCTCACATTCTACATAGCTATGGAGAAGGAGAAGATTAGGCAAAATGGGAGGATATTTAATTGGGGAAGAGGAAAGAATGATGCAATTAGTCATGAGTTCGGAAGGATGGACTGGGAGTAATTGTTCCATGGTAAAGGCACTATAGACATGTGGAGACTGTTTAAGGAACAGTTGTTACAAGTGGTGAATAAACATGTTCCTCTGAGACAGGCAAGACGGGGTAAGAAAAAGGAACCTTGGATGATGAGACCAATGGAGCTTCTCGTCACAAGGAAGAAGGTACCTTACATAAGGTGGAGGAAGCTAGGGTCAAGCTCAGCTCTAGAGGATTACACGCAGGCGATGAAGGAGCTCAAAAATGGTCTGAGGAGAGCCAGGAGTGGGCACGAGAAAGGCTTGGCAGAACGGATGAGGGAGAACACAAAGGCATTTTACACTTATGTTGGGAATAAGAGAATGGTCAAAGAAAGAATAGGACCGATCAGGGTTAGCATAGGGAACATGTCTGTAAAGTCTGAGGTGGTAGGGGAAGCTCTAAATGATTTTTTTGCTTCTGTCTTTATGAATGAAACAAACCTTGTAATGAATGAAACATTTGAAGAGCAGGTATGCATGCTTGAATGGATAGAGATTGAGGAAGCTGATGTGCTGAAACTTTTGTCGAACATTAAGATTGACAAGTCGCCATGCCCGGACCAGATTTGCCCTCGGCTGCTTTGCGAAGCGAGAAATGTGATTGTTTCACCACTTGCGAAGATCTTTGCATTCTTGCTCTCCACTGGAGTCATACCTGAGGACTGGAGAGAGGCAAATGTAATTCCTCTCTTCGCGAAAGGAAATAGGGAAATTCCCGGCAATTACAGACCAGTACATCTCACGTCTGTCGTCATCAAGGTGTTGGAAAGGATTCTGAGGGATAGGATTTATGACCAGCTGGAAGAGCATGGCTTGATTAAATGCAGTCAACACGGCTTTGAGAGGGGTAGGTCATGCCTCAAAAACCTTATCGAGTTCTTTGAGGATGTAACTATAAAAGTTGATGAGGGTCGAGCTGTGGATGTGGCGTATATGGACTTCAGCAAGGCATTTGATAAGGTTCCCCATGGTAGGCTCATTCAGAAGGTCAGGAGGAATGGGATACAGGGGAACGTAGCTGTCTGGATACAGAACTGGCTGGCCAACAGAAGACAGCGAGTGGTCGTAGAAGGGAAATATTCTGCCTGGACATCAGTGGTGAGTGGTGTTCCACAGGGCTTTGTCCTTTGACTTCTACTGTTTGTAATTTTTATTAATGATTTGGATGAGAGGATTGATGGATCGGTCAGCAAGTTTGCAGACGATACAAAGATTGGAGGTGTCATTTACGGTATAGAGGGCTGTTGTAGGCTGCAGCTCGACGTTGACAGGATGCAGAGATGGGCTGAGAGGTGGCAGATGGATTTCAACCTGGATAAATGCGAGGTGATGCATTTTGGAAGGTCAAATATGAAAGCTGAGTAAAGGATTAAAGATAGGAATCTTGGCAGTGTGAGGGAACAGAGGGATCTTGGTGTGCAGGTACATAGATCCCTTAAAATGGCCACCCAAGTGGACAGGGTTGTAAAGAAAGCATATGGTGTTTTGGCTTTCATTAACAGGGCGATTGAGTTTAAGAGCCGTGAGATCTTGTTGTAGCTTTATAAAACTTAGGTTGGACTGCACTTGGTATACAGCGTCCAGTTCTGGTCGCCGTAATATAGGAAAGATGTGGATGCTTTGGAGATGGTTCAGAGGAGATTTACCAGGATGCTGCCTGGAATGGAGGACTTATCTTATGAAGAGAGGTTGACTGAGCTCGGACTTTTTTCATTGGAGAAGAAGAGGGGACCTAATTGAGGTATACAAGATAATGAGAAGCATAGATAGAGTCGATAGCCAGAGACTATTTCCCAGGGCAGAAATGGCTAACACGAGGGGTCATAATTTTAAGCTGGTTGGAGGAAAGTATAGAGGGGATGTCAGAGGCGGGTTCTTTACACAGAGTTGTGAGAGCATGGAATGCAAGGCTAGAGATGTTACAGGAAAAGGAAAGCGAGGCTGGAGATGGCCGAGAGATAGCGTGGCCTGTGCATGCTAGAACAGGTTAGTGAGATATTTTTAAATTCAATCACAGGATATAGGGAGAAGTGTAGCAGCTGGAAGGTATAGAGATAGGGAAGAATGCAGAGGCTGGCAGAATTTGCAGTCATAGATGGGTCTGGAGTATGAGACAAAAATTGTGGAGGTATGGAGGGATACTGAGACACAGATGGATGTAGCGGCTGGAGAAGATGACAAGGAAAGATACAGATATCCAAGTAGATAGTTTAAAAATGGAATTGAGCAATGTCTTAATAGAGAAAATATTATTGAAATCTTTGAAATAGAGAAGGCACTGGGGGGAACAGAAGGAGTGAGACCTTGGATTGTCCAATCACGAGAGAAATAGAGTCAGTGTCATACAGCACAGGACAGGCCCTTCGGTTGACAGCGACACAAATTAAAAGCCCTGCAGACCCTGAAAACCCCTCCTTCCTAATGTCTTGGGGAAAGGGCTAGATTTGGGAGAGGTGTCCTGTAGACTGCTCAAACAACAATGTGACATAACAAAACCAGACGGTGTCAGATCAAACACTGACATGGAAACCTCCTGCTGACCCCCCTCCCTCAGCCTCACGGTGTCAGATCAAACACTGACACAGAAACCTCCTGCTGACCCCCCTCCCTCAGCCTCACGGTGTCAGATCAAACACTGACACAGAAACCTCCTGCTGACCCCCCTCCCTCAGCCTCACGGGGTCAGATCAAACACTGACACGGAAACCTCCTGCTGACCCCCCTCCCTCTGCCTCACGGTGTCAGATCAAACACTGACACAGAAACCTCCTGCTGACCACCCCCTCCCTCAGCCTCACGGGGTCAGATCAAACACTGACACAGAAACCTCCTGCTGACTCCCCTCCCTCAGCCTCATGGTGTCAGATCAAACACTGACACAGAAACCTCCTGCTGACCCCCCTCCCTCAGCCTCACGGTGTCAGATCAAACACTGACACAGAAACCTCCTGCTGACCCCCCTCCCTCAGCCTCACGGGGTCAGATCAAACACTGACACAGAAACCTCCTGCTGTTCCCCTCCCTCAGCCTCACGGTGTCAGATCAAACACTGACACAGAAACCTCCTGCTGACCCCCCTCCCTCAGCCTCACGGGGTCAGACAAAAACACTGACACAGAAACCGCCTGCTGACCTCCCTCCCTCAGCCTCACGGTCAGATCAAACACTGACACAGAAACCTCCTGCTGACCCTCCGCTCCCTCAGCCTCACGGGGTCAGATCAAACACTGACACAGAAACCTCCTGCTGACCCCACTCCCTCAGCCTCACGGTGTCAGATCAAACACTGAAACAGAAACCTCCTGCTGTTGCCCTCCCTCAGCCTCACGGTGTCAGATCAAACACTGACACAGAAACCTCCTGCTGACCTCCCCCTCCCTCAGCCTCACGGGGTCAGATCAAACACTGACACAGAAACCTCCTGCTGACTCCCCTCCCTCAGCCTCACGGTGTCAGATCAAACACTGACACAGAAACCTCCTGCTGACTCCCCTCCCTCAGCCTCACGGTGTCAGATCAAACACTGACACAGAAACCTCCTGCTGACTCCCCCCTCCCTCAGCCTCTCGGTGTCAGATCAAACACTGACACAGAAACCTCCTGCTGAACCCCCTCCCTCAGCCTCACGGTGTCAGATCAAACACTGACACAGAAACCTCCTGCTGACTCCCCTCCCTCAGCCTCACGGTGTCAGATCAAACACTGACACAGAAACCTCCTGCTGACCCCCCTCCCTCAGTCTCACGGTGTCAGATCAAACACTGACACAGACACCTCCTGCTGACCCCCCCCCTCCCTCAGCCTCACGGTGTCGGATCAAACACTGACACAGAAACCTCCTGCTGACCCCCCTCCCTAAGCCTAACGGTGTCAGATCAAACACTGACACAGAAACCTCCTGCTGACCCCCCTCCCTCAGCCTCACGGTGTCAGATCAAACACTGACACAGAAACCTCCTGCTGATCCCCCTCCCTCAGCCTCACGGTGTCAGATCAAACACTGACACAGAAACCTCCTGCTGACCCCCCTCCCTCAGCCTCACGGGGTCAGATCAAACACTGACACAGAAACCTCCTGCTGACCCCCCTCCCTCAGCCTCACGGTGTCAGATCAAACACTGACACGGAAACCTCCTGCTGACTCCCCTCCCTCAGCCTCACGGTGTCAGATCAAACACTGACACAGAAACCTCCTGCTGACCCCCCTCCCTCAGCCTCACGGTGTCAGATCAAACACTGACACAGAAAACTCCTGCTGACCACCCTCCCTCAGCCTCACGGTGTCAGATCAATCACTGACACAGAAACCTCCTGCTGACCGCCCCCTCCCTCAGCCTCACGGGGACAGATCAAACACTGACACAGAAAACTCCTGCTGACTCCCCTCCCTCAGCCTCACGGTGTCAGATCAAACACTGACACAGAAACCTCCTGCTGACCCCCCCCTCCCTCAGCCTCACGGTGTAAGATCAAACACTGACACAGAAACCTCCTGCTGACTCCCCTCCCTCAGCCTCACGGTGTCAGATCAAACACTGACACAGAAACCTCCTGCTGACCCCCCTCCCTCAGCCTCACTGTGTCAGATCAAACACTGACACAGAAACCTCCTGCTGACTCCCCTCCCTCAGCCTCACTGTGTCAGATCAAACACTGACACAGAAACCTCCTGCTGACCCCCCTCCCTCAGCCTCACTGTGTCAGATCAAACACTGACACAGAAACCTCCTGCTGACCCCCCTCCCTCAGCCTCACTGTGTCAGATCAAACACTGACACAGAAACCTCCTGCTGACCCCCCTCCCTCAGCCTCACTGTGTCAGATCAAACACTGACACAGAAACCTCCTGCTGACTCCCCCCACCTCAGCCTCACTGTGTCAGATCAAACACTGACACAGAAACCTCCTGCTGACTCCCCTCCCTCAGCCTCACGGTGTCAGATCAAACACTGACACAGAAACCTCCTGCTGACCCCCCTCCCTCAGACTCACGGTGTCAGATCAAACACTGACACAGAAACCTCCTGCTGACCCCCCCGACCCTCAGCCTCACGGTGTCAGATCAAACACTGACACAGAAACCTCCTGCTGACACCCCGCTCCCTCAGCCTCACAGTGTCAGATCAAACACTGACACAGAAACCTCCTGCTGACCCCCCTCCCTCAGCCTCACGGTGTCAGATCAAACACTGACACAGAAACCTCCTGCTGACTCCCCTCCCTCAGCCTCACGGTGTCAGATCAAACACTGACACAGAAACCTCCTGCTGACCCCCCTCCCGCCCTCAGCCACACGGTGTCAGATCAAACACTGACACAGAAACCTCCTGCTGACCCCCCCCCTCCCTCAGCCTCACGGTGTCAGATCAAACACTGACACAGAAACCTCCTGCTGACCCCCCTCCCTCAGCCTCACGGTGTCAGATCAAACACTGACACAGAAACCTCCTGCTGACCCCCCTCCCTCAGCCTCACGGTGTCAGATCAAACACTGACACAGAAACCTCCTGCTGACCCCCCTCCCTCAGCCTCACGGTGTCAGATCAAACACTGACACAGAAACCTCCTGCTGACCCCCCTCCCTCAGTCTCACGGTGTCAGATCAAACACTGACACAGACACCTCCTGCTGACCCCCCCTCCTCCCTCAGCCTCACGGTGTCAGATCAAACACTGACACAGAAACCTCCTGCTGACCCCCCTCCCTCAGCCTAACGGTGTCAGATCAAACACTGACACAGAAACCTCCTGCTGACCCCCCTCCCTCAGCCTCACGGTGTCAGATCAAACACTGACACAGAAACCTCCTGCTGACCCCCCTCCCTCAGCCTCACGGTGTCAGATCAAACACTGACACAGAAACCTCCTGCTGACCCCCTCCCTCAGCCTCACGGTGTCAGATCAAACACTGACACAGAAAACTCCTGCTGACCACCCTCCCTCAGCCTCACGGTGTCAGATCAAACACTGACACAGAAACCTCCTGCTGACCGCCCCTCCCTCAGCCTCACGGGGACAGATCAAACACTGACACAGAAACCTCCTGCTGACTCCCCTCCCTCAGCCTCACGGTGTCAGATCAAACACTGACACAGAAACCTCCTGCTGACCCCCCTCCCTCAGCCTCACGGTGTCAGATCAAACACTGACACAGAAACCTCCTGCTGACTCCCCTCCCTCAGCCTCACGGTGTCAGATCAAACACTGACACAGAAACCTCCTGCTGACCCCCCTCCCTCAGCCTCACGGTGTCAGATCAAACACTGACACAGAAACCTCCTGCTGACCCCACTCCCTCAGCCTCACGGTGTCAGATCAAACACTGACACAGAAACCTCCTGCTGACCCCCCTCCCTCAGTCTCACGGTGTCAGATCAAACACTGACACAGACACCTCCTGCTGACCCCCCCCCTCCCTCAGCCTCACGGTGTCAGATCAAACACTGACACAGAAACCTCCTGCTGACCCCCCTCCCTCAGCCTAACGGTGTCAGATCAAACACTGACACAGAAACCTCCTGCTGACCCCCCTCCCTCAGCCTCACGGTGTCAGATCAAACACTGACACAGAAACCTCCTGCTGACCCCCCTCCCTCAGCCTCACGGTGTCAGATCAAACACTGACACTGAAACCTCCTGCTGACTCCCCTCCCTCAGCCTCACGGTGTCAGATCAAACACTGACACAGAAACCTCCTGCTGACCCCCCTCCCTCAGCCTCACGGTGTCAGATCAAACACTGACACAGAAAACTCCTGCTGACCACCCTCCCTCAGCCTCACGGTGTCAGATCAAACACTGACACAGAAACCTCCTGCTGACCGCCCCCTCCCTCAGCCTCACGGGGACAGATCAAACACTGACACAGAAAACTCCTGCTGACTCCCCTCCCTCAGCCTCACGGTGTCAGATCAAACACTGACACAGAAACCTCCTGCTGACCCCCCCCTCCCTCAGCCTCACGGTGTAAGATCAAACACTGACACAGAAACCTCCTGCTGACTCCCCTCCCTCAGCCTCACGGTGTCAGATCAAACACTGACACAGAAACCTCCTGCTGACTCCCCCCACCTCAGCCTCACTGTGTCAGATCAAACACTGACACAGAAACCTCCTGCTGACTCCGCTCCCTCAGCCTCACGGTGTCAGATCAAACACTGACACAGAAACCTCCTGCTGACCCCCCTCCCTCAGCCTCACGGTGTCAGATCAAACACTGACACAGAAACCTCCTGCTGACCCCCCCCCTCCCTCAGCCTCACGGTGTCAGATCAAACACTGACACAGAAACCTCCTGCTGACCCCCCCCCCCTCGCTCAGCCTCACGGTGTCAGATCAAACACTGACACAGAAACCTCCTGCTGACTCCCCTCCCTCAGCCTCACGGTGTCAAATCAAACACTGACACAGAAACCTCCTGCTGACCCCCCCCACCCCCTCCCTCAGCCTCACGGTGTCAGATCAAACACTGACACAGAAACCTCCTGCTGACTCACCTCCCTCAGCCTCACGGTGTCAGATCAAACACTGACACAGAAACCTCCTGCTGACCCACCCCCCTCCCTCAGCCTCACGGTGTCAGAACAAACACTGACACAGAAACCTCCTGCTGACCCTCCTCCCTCAGCCTCACGGTGTCAGATCAAACACTGACACAGAAACCTCCTGCTGACCCCCCTCCCTCAGACTCACGGTGTCAGATCAAACACTGACACAGAAACCTCCTGCTGACCCCCCCGACCCTCAGCCTCATGGTGTCAGATCAAACACTGACACAGAAACCTCCTGCTGACTCCCCTCCCTCAGCCTCACGGTGTCAGATCAAACACTGACACAGAAACCTCCTGCTGACCCCCCTCTCTCAGCCTCACGGTGTCAGATCAAACACTGACACAGAAACCTCCTGCTGACCCCCCTCCCTCAGCCTCACGGGGTCAGATCAAACACTGACACAGAAACCTCCTGCTGACTCCCCCCTCCCTCAGCCTCACGGGGACAGATCAAACACTGACACAGAAACCTCCTGCTGACTCCCCTCCCTCAGCCTCACGGTGTCAGATCAAACACTGACACAGAAACCTCCTTCTGACCCCCCTCCCTCAGCCTCACGGTGACAGATCAAACACTGACATGGAAACCTCCTGCTGACCCCCCCCTCCCTCAGCCTCACGGTGTCAGATCAAACACTGACACAGACACCTCCTGCTGACTCCCCCCCCCGCCTCAGCCTCACGGTGTCAGATCAAACACTGACACGGAAACCTCCTGCTGACTCCCCTCCCTCAGCCTCACGGTGTCAGATCAAACACTGACACGGAAACCTCCTGCTGACCCCCCTCCCTCAGCCTCACGGTGTCAGATCAAACACTGACACAGAAACCTCCTGCTGACCCCCCCCCCTCCCTCAGCCTCACGGTGTCAGATCAAACACTGACACAGAAACCTCCTGCTGACCCCCCTCCCTCAGCCTCACGGTGTCAGATCAAACACTGACACAGAAACCTCCTGCTGACCCCCCTCCCTCAGCCTCACGGTGTCAGATCAAACACTGACACAGAAACCTCCTGCTGACCCCCCTCCCTCAGCCTCACGGTGTCAGATCAAACACTGACACGGAAACCTCCTGCTGACCCCCCTCCCTCAGCCTCACGGTGTCAGATCAAACACTGACACAGAAACCTCCTGCTGACCCCCCCCCTCCCTCAGCCTCACGGTGTCAGATCAAACACTGACACAGAAACCTCCTGCTGACCCCCCTCCCTCAGCCTTACGGTGTCAGATCAAACACTGACACAGAAACCTCCTGCTGACCCCCCTCCCTCAGCCTCACGGTGTCAGATCAAACACTGACACAGAAACCTCCTGCTGACCCCCCTCCCTCAGCCTCACGGTGTCAGATCAACCACTGACACAGATACCTCCTGCTGACCCCCCCCCCCCTCCCTCAGCCTCACGGTGTCAGATCAAACACTGACACAGAAACCTCCTGCTGACTTCCCCCACCCCCCCTCAGCCTCACGGTGTCAGATCAAACACTGACACAGAAACCTCCTGCTGACATCCCTCCCCCCCCCCCCCTCAGCCTCACGGTGTCAGATCAAACACTGACACAGAAACCTCCTGCTGACTCCCCCCCCCTCAGCCTCACGGTGTCAGATCAAACACTGACACAGAAACCTCCTTCTGACCCCCCTCCCTCAGCCTCACGGTGACAGATCAAACACTGACATGGAAACCTCCTGCTGACCCCCCCCTCCCTCAGCCTCACGGTGTCAGATCAAACACTGACACAGAAACCTCCTTCTGACCCCCCTCCCTCAGCCTCACGGTGACAGATCAAACACTGACATGGAAACCTCCTGCTGACCCCCCTCCCACAGCCTCACGGTGTCAGATCAAACACTGACACAGAAACCTCCTGCTGACCCCCCTCCCTCAGCCTCACGGTGTCAGATCAAACACTGACACAGAAACCTCCTGCTGACCCCCTCCCTCAGCCTCACGGTGTCAGATCAAACACTGACACAGAAGCCTCCTGCTGCTCCCCCCCTCCCTCAGCCTCACGGTGTCAGATCAAACACTGACACAGAAACCTCCTGCTGACTCCCCACCCCTCAGCCTCACGGTGTCAGATCAAACACTGACACAGAAACCTCCTGCTGACTCCCCTCCCTCAGCCTCACGGTGTCAGATCAAACACTGACACAGAAACCTCCTGCTGACCCCCCCCCCCCCTCAGCCTCACGGTGTCAGATCAAACACTGACACAGAAACCTCCTGCTGACATCCCTCCCCCCCCCCTCAGCCTCACGGTGTCAGATCAAACACTGACACAGAAACCTCCTGCTGACTCCCCTCCCCTCAGCCTCACGGTGTCAGATCAAACACTGACACAGAAACCTCCTTCTGACCCCCCTCCCTCAGCCTCACGGTGACAGATCAAACACTGACATGGAAACCTCCTGCTGACCCCCTCCCTCAGCCTTACGATGTCAGATCAAACACTGACACAGAAACCTCCTGCTGACTCCCCTCCCTCAGCCTCACGGTGTCAGATCAAACACTGACACAGAAACCTCCTGCTGACTCCCCTCCCTCAGCCTCACGGTGTCAGATCAAACACTGACACAGAAACCTCCTGCTGTTCCCCTCCCTCAGCCTCACGGTGTCAGATCAAACACTGACACAGAAACCTCCTGCTGCTCCCCCCCTCCCTCAGCCTCACGGTGTCAGATCAAACACTGACACAGAAACCTCCTGCTGACTCGCCCCCCCCTCAGCCTCACGGTGTCAGATCAAACACTGACACGGAAACCTCCTGCTGACTCCCCTCCCTCAGCCTCACGGTGTCAGATCAAACACTGACACAGAAACCTCCTGCTGTTCCCCTCCCTCAGCCTCACGGTGTCAGATCAAACACTGACACAGAAACCTCCTGCTGACACCCCCCTCCCTCAGCCTCACGGTGTCAGATCAAACACTGACACAGAAACCTCTTGCTGACTCCCCCCCCTCAGCCTCACGGTGTCAGATCAAACACTGACACAGAAACCTCCTGCTGACCCCCCCCTCCCTCAGCCTCACGGGGACAGATCAAACACTGACACAGAAACCTCCTGCTGACTCCCCTCCCTCAGCCTCACGGTGTCAGATCAAACACTGACACAGAAACCTCCTGCTGACTCCCCCTTCCCTCAGCCTCACGGTGTCAGATCAAACACTGACACAGAAACCTCCTGCTGACCCCCCTCCCTCAGCCTCACGGTGTCAGATCAAACACTGACACAGAAAACTCCTGCTGAACCCCCCCCCCCTCCCTGAGCCTCACGGTCAGATCAAACACTGACACAGAAACCTCCTGCTGACTCCCCTCCCTCAGCCTCACGGTGTCAGATCAAACACTGACACAGAAACCTCCTGCTGACTCCCCTCCCTCAGCCTCACGGTGTCAGATCAAACACTGACACAGAAACCTCCTGCTGACCCCCCCCTCCCTCAGCCTCACGGTGTCAGATCAAACACTGACACAGAAACCTCCTGCTGACCCCCCTCCCTCAGCCTCACGGTGTCAGATCAAACACTGACACAGAAACCTCCTGCTGACTCCCCTCCCTCAGCCTCACGGTGTCAGATCAAACACTGACACGGAAACCTCCTGCTGACTCCCCTCCCTCAGCCTCACGGTGTCGGATCAAACACTGACACAGAAAACTCCTGCTGACCACCCTCCCTCAGCCTCACGGTGTCAGATCAAACACTGACACGGAAACCTCCTGCTGACTCCCCTCCCTCAGCCTCACGGTGTCAGATCAAACACTGGCACAGATACCTCCTGCTGACTCCCCCCTCCCTCAGCCTCACGGTGTCAGATCAAACACTGACACGGAAACCTCCTGCTGACCCCCCCCCCCTCCCTCAGCCTCACGGTGTCAGATCAAACACTGACACAGAAACCTCCTGCTGACTCCCCTCCCTCAGCCTCACGGTGTCAGATCAAACACTGACACAGAAACCTCCTGCTGACCCCCCTCCCTCAGCCTCACGGTGTCAGATCAAACACTGACACAGAAACCTCCTGCTGACTCCCCCCCCCTCAGCCTCACGGTGTCAGATCAAACACTGACATGGAAACCTCCTGCTGACCCCGTCCCTCAGCCTCACGGTGTCAGATCAAACACTGACACAGAAACCTCCTGCTGACTTCCCCCCCCCCCCCCCAGCCTCACGGTGTCAGATCAAACACTGACACAGAAACCTCCTGCTGACTTCCCCCCCCCCCCTCAGCCTCACGGTGTCAGATCAAACACTGACACAGAAACCTCCTGCTGACTCCCCTCCCTCAGCCTCACGGTGACAGATCAAACACTGACATGGAAACCTCCTGCTGACCCCCTCACTCAGCCTCACGGTGTCAGTTCAAACACTGACAAAGAAACCTCCTGCTGACTCCCCTCCCTCAGCCTCACGGTGTCAGATCAAACACTGACACAGAAACCTCCTGCTGTTCCCCTCCCTCAGCCTCACGGTGTCAGATCAAACACTGACACAGAAACCTCCTGCTGACCCCCCCCTCCCTCAGCCTCACGGTGTCAGATCAAACACTGACACAGAAATCTCCTGCTGACTCCCCCTCCTCAGCCTCACGGTGTCAGATCAAACACTGACACAGAAACCTCCTGCTGACCCCCCTCCCTCAGCCTCACGGTGACAGATCAAACACTGACATGGAAACCTCCTGCTGACACCCCCCTCCCTCAGCCTCACGGTGTCAGATCAAACACTGACACAGAAACCTCCTGCTGACTTCCCCCCCCCCCCTCAGCCTCACGGTGTCAGATCAAACACTGACACAGAAACCTCCTGCTGACCCCCCCCCCCCTCAGCCTCACGGTATCGGATCAAACACTGACACAGAAACCTCCTGCTGACTCCCCTCCCTCAGCTGATGGATCAGTGTCCCTCTACATTGAACAACACTTGGCGGAAGGACTGAGAGAGTGACAGAGCTGGCGGATGTATACTGGGTGGGCCATTTCAAAACCACCACCAAGAGCAACTTTGCAGCAGCGTTGCTGATCGAGGTGGTTGAGTTTAAAAGGACACAACTGCTTCACTGCGTCTGCACAGTTTCAGGGGGAACGACTGATAGGGAGAAACATCACCATCACCATCACCATCACAAACCTACCGGCTGTAGACACATTGTTCGATGACTGTATTGGGAATGGTGAACTACCGCACACAGTATTTATGGAGACATTTTCCACTTTTACATTGTGAAGACCCCTGTGTATATGTGACACCATCACTGTGCTCAACGGGGCAGATTTCCAACAGATTTTGGAATTTTGCACTGGCCTATGTGAGGTGGTTCGGGTCATTACCAACAGCAGCAGAATTGTACTCCAGTATAATTTTCACTATCACTGCCTGGCATATACTTCACGTTATCCTGGCCGTCAAGCCAGGGATACACCCTTGATAAATGGAGAAAACAGGAAGGCCTGACTATAGTAGCACCAAATACACCTCAGAATGAGATGAAGTTACTAAATGGGGCCACTTACTCATCACATGGAATAAATAGCAAATGAGACACAGATGTAACCAGTGAATCAGAACTAATCTCTACAATCCGGGTGAGTAGTGGTGGACAATCACACAACTCACTGGAGGAGAAGAATCCACCAATACCACCTTCCTGAATGATGGAAGGGCTTAGCACAATAGAAATCTAAGGCCAAAACATTTACAGCAATGTTCAGACAGAAATATCGATGGGATGATCTATTTTAGTCTCCTCCAGATGGCAGTCTTCAGCTAATCCGACTCACTTTGTGTGGTATCTACAAACAGCTGGAGGGATTGGAGAATGCAAAGGCTGTGGGCCATGATAACATTCCATTCAGGCTGTTCCTGCTGGGATACAGCACTGGGACCTACCTGACAATGTTAGAAACTATCCGGGTGTGTTCTGTAGACACACAGACAAAACATCGGACAATCAGTGACTACCCCATTGCTCTAATCCCTGTCATTAATAAAGGAATGGCAGATGTCACCCACAGTGGGATCAAGCAGCACTTCCTCAGTACTAACCTGCTCGCTAAAGCTCAGTTTGGGCTCTCATCCCTTGGGCTCATTGAAGCCTTGGTTTAATGATGTACAACAAGAGATCACACAGCTGAATTCGAGAGGTGAGGTGACAGTGACTGCACTTTTTACATGATCATAACTGTATTTGACCAAATGTCGTATCCAGGATTAACGGCAAACCTGGAGCAAATCGGAATCGTCTGCACTGGCATGAGCTATACCTGGTACAAAAGAAGATGGCTAGGGTTGGTGGAGAGCAGCCATCTCAGCTTCACCGCAGTTCCCCAGGGACGGGGTTTCTGGGTAAGCCTGTAGATCAGAAATGTAAAGGTAGGACACCATACTCCTACAGGATGATAGAGACAACTGGCGATAGTTTAACTGGACAGTCATCATACCTCAAGTAAGGGAAAGATTGAGTAGGACAGTCCTTTAGTCACCCCAGGAATTGAACCCACACTGTTGACATGAATCTGCATTACAAACCAGCCATCCAACTGATTGAGCTGACCAAATCCTCACGCAGCTCTGTGTGGTAGACATTGAAATATTATTCCATTCAGATATGTTGGTAAACACCTCTGGAGCAGGCGGAACTCGAAGCAAGCTTCCTAGCTCAGAGAGAGGGACAGCATCAGTGAGCTGTAAGAGTGCCCTCTGCTCTCGGCCCTATAATTTTCAGCTGCTTCATAAATGACTGTAAAATCACAAGTGGGGATGTTTGCCAATGATTGGACAGTATTCAACACCATTCATGATTTACTCAGATACTGAAGCAGTCCTTGTCCAAATGGAACAGGTCCTGGAAATATGCAGGTGTGTGCTTCACAGTGACAATCCCATTTCCATTACACATGTGCCAGACAACAATTACATCTAACAATGAAAAATTGAAACACATCCTCTAACGTTCAATTCTACCACCATAACTGAACACACACCAAGCAATATCGCGGGGATTATTATTAACCTGAACTGGACTGACCACATGATTTCATTACCCATTCATGTGAAGGGCTTATGCTGAAGCATTGACTTCTCCTGTACCTCAGATGCTGCCTGACCTGTTTTACTTTTCCAGCGCCACTTTTTGACGCATATAAATTCTTTAGCTACAAGAATATTTCAGGGGCTCGAAATTCTGCAGGAATAACTCACCTCAAAATTCCTGAAAGCCTGTCCCCTCTTGCTAAGACACATGTTTAATGTGTGTGTGATTAAATACTTCCATTTGCCCGTGTGGGTGCAGCTTCACCCTTCATCCACTGACGCTCAGTAGCAGCAATACCTGCCATCTACACGGTGCTCTGCAGAAATTTACCAAGGCTGCTTACAACGGAACTCTGAACCCCCGACCGTCGAGAAGGACAAGGGAAGCAGATATATGGGACCCCCACCATGTTCGCGTTCTGTTCTAAACCATCTACCATCCTGATTGGGAAGTATATTGCCGTTCCTTCAGTGTCACTGTTTTAAGTTCACTAACGATCAATAAATGCCGTCCCAATCACATTTCATGAATAAATTAACATAAAAGTATTGTCTAGACCTGTTCAATGCTGGACACGGTTTTGGTTTTTGTGAGCCCAGGCTGCTTGGTCCACGCATTGCATTGCTTGTTGTGAACAGCTGAAGGGATATGATGTTTGAAACAATCTGTCTGTCTCTCAGAGGCATGGCCTACATACCGAGCACCACATACACTGGTATTGTCATCCCACATTACTGAGCTCTGATATAGACAGAAACAACTGAAAACGTACTCATATCTGACTGGAACATGTTTAAACACACAGTGACATTGTTGCCACGAAAATGATTATGATGAATATTAGCAGGGTGAAAGTGGGGACTGCAGATGCTGGAGATCAGAGTCAAAAAGTGTGGTTCTGAAAAAAAAACTGGAAGGTTCAGGCAGCATCTGAGGAGCAGGAGAATCGATTATTAGTTAACAATATTAATACAAGGGAAAATAATTGTGTATTTTCAAAGTCCTTGTAATAAATAACAATTTGGTCTTGGGTGTGGCAATGAGATTCATCATTTCAATGCTACTTACTGTGAGTTTACATCATATTGTTGTTATAACAGTGTACTGAATAAATGGGTGGATTTTGTGCTTATTGGACAATCTAAAAGTTGGTATTTTGAAAGGCTATCGGACCTTCATTAAAGAGACTTTACTTAATGGTTGTTAATAGTTAGAGCAATGCTGCAAACATTTACACAGTGATTTCCAGCTCAAGTCACACACAAGGTCGTTGGGCTGGGATCACGCTGACCATCAATGGAGCTGCACAATTCTGTTTGGATACTGACATTGTGGGGCTAACATACACTGGATATGGATTATGAGGGATTCAACGTCAGATGCCATGTGCTGCAGGAGTCCATCACCTTTATAACACCTTCATTCAGCATCGGTTCCAAGGTACAGAATTACAGAATTTAGGTGAAACACAAGAAGAGCTACACTTGCAAGACATGGCTGTTTACAGGTCGTTGTTATAAATATTGAACTGCATCTGGACCAGCGCCATGTGCGAGTCCATTGACCAGTCTGCCCCACACACATCTCCCCGTTGTTCAGGTATGTCTCTTACCAGTCTATTGTGAGGGATTGTGTGAGGAACTGCCCAGCTCCAGTTTGGGAGCTCTCTGGACAGATTTTGGAGATGGTCAGTGTTTTGGAGGTCGTGGTGAGGCCCAATAACACTGTGTCTGAATTCAGGCTTTTCCTCAAAGTCATTTCCAACAGCTTTGCCGCCTGCGAGATAGTGTGTTCACTGATCTGAACATGAATCGGCTGTTTACTGCAGTCACTGAATTGTGTAATAGTTAGGTATTCGCTCTGGTAATTCAACTATTGTTCACTTCAATTGTTTTCAACTGAAAAACAATGATGTTTGGTTTATTGTAAAATATGTAAGAAATAAAGTGATATTAACTCTTCATTACAGAAAATGTGAAAGTGACCTGGTATCTATTTCCCTTGGACTAATCAAGCAACAGTCAGATATTGTCTGTCAAGCAGGATTCTGTGAACAGGACTATGTCCCAGGCAACATCACCACCCTCTCTGGTAGGTTCTGTCCCACTGACAGGGCACAGCCAGGCAGAGGGGGATAGCTCCTTAGTATATAGTCAAAATAGGGTGGCATTGTGGCTCAGTGGTTACCACTGCTGCCTTATAACACCAGGGTCCCAGGTTCAATTCCAGCTGCGGGCAACTATCTGTGTGGAGTTTGCGCATTCTCCCTGTGTCTACGTGGGTTTCCTCCCACAGTCCAAAGATGTGCCCATAGTGTTCAGTGCATTAGTCAGAGGAGTGCGTTGCTCTTCGGAGGGTCGGTGTGGGCTGGTTGGGCCGAACGGCCAGTTCTATAGGGAATCCAGTCTAATGTTAGTGCTCAGCATTGATGCTGGATCCTGTGGCTGCTAGACTTCTTTGTGGCAGGTTATGGTGGAATTAATAAAAGCGAAATGTATAATTGACCACATCATCACCGATCTGGCTGCTGCAGAAACACCTCTCCATTTCATATGTCAGTAAGAATGGTTACTCAACAATGAGGCACAAGGGCTACCTTGACATTTTACAGAACCTCCTCACAATGATATGTAGCCCCTTTCGTGCCGAATGGTACAGACTTTATACAGATTGACTAACCAATGATGATGCAGCCATGAGGTACATAGGGCCATCGGCAGCTTCAGAATCATACTCTGCACAGCTCATGCAGTCTGCAACTTCACGCTCAGACATACCTCCCACTGTACAGTAACCATCACACCCCGACATACCTCCCACTGTACAGTAACTATCACGGCCCGACATACCTCCCACTGTACAGTCACCATCACAGCCCGACATACCTCCCACTGTACAGTAACTATCACGGCCCGACATACCTCCCACTGTACAGTAACCATCACACCCCCGACATACCTCCCACTGTACAGTAACCATCACACCCCGACATACCTCCCACTGTACAGTCACCATCACAGCCCGACATACCTCCCACTGTACAGTAACTACCACGGCCCGACATACCTCCCACTGTACAGTAACCATCACACCCCGACATACCTCCCACTGTACAGTAACCATCACGGCCCAACATTCCTCCCACTGTACAGTAACCAGCACGGACCGACATACCTCCCACTGTACAGTCACCATCACAGCCCGACATACCACCCACTGTACAGTAAGCATCACAGCCCGACATACCACCCAATGTACAGTAACCATCACGGCCCGACTTATCTCTCACTGTAGAGTAACTATCAAGAGCTCAGTGCTTAGCACTGCTGCCTCACAGCACCAAAGTCCAAGGTTCAATCCCGGCCTTGGGTGACGATCGATGTGGAGTTTGCACATACCTCCGTGTCTGCGTGGGTTTCCTCCGGGTGCTCCGGTTTCCTCCCACAGTCCAAAGATGTGTAGGTCAGGTGAGTTGGCCATGTTAAATTACCAATAGTGTTAGGTGTATTAGTCAGGGTTAAATATAGTGCAGGAGAATGGGTTTGGGCAGGTTACTCTTCTGAGTGTTGTTGTGGACTGGTTGGGCTGAAGAGCCTGTTTCCTCACTATAGGGAATCTAATCTAACCTCCAAGGTTAAATTCAGGAATATGATGAAATAATCACTCTAGTATGGACTTACGAGCAACAGGCAATACAGTTGTGTGGGGAAGATCATGTCTCACAAACTTGATTGATTATTTTGAGGAAGTGACACAGTCGATTGATGTGAGCATGGGACGGGATGTTGGCCTTTGATGTGGTTCCTTATGGTAGGCTCATACAGAAGGTGAAGTGAAATGGGATCAGCGGTCAGTTAGTAAGATGGATAGAGAACTGCTTGGTCATAGAAGATAGAGTAGTGGTGGAACAGTGTTTTTGTGACTGGAGATCTGTAAATAGTTTGGCGGAGTTGCAGATTGTGAGGATGATTATCAGAGAATACAGCAGGATATAGGTCAGCTGCAGACTTGGACAGAGAAAACACAGATGTAACTTTATCTGGACAGTTGCGATGTGATGTGTTTTAGAAGGTCTAATGCAGGAGAGAAGTATAAAGTGGGTGGAAAAATTACTGATTGCACCAACATTCGAAGAAATCTTGGTGTACAGCTCCACAGTTCCCGGAAAGTGGTAACACGGGTGGATAGGGTGACGAAGAAGGCTAATGGCAAACTTGCAGACATGCATCGGAGCATGCAGTATTAAAATTAGCCGGTCATATTGCAGCTGTAGAGAAACTTAGTTCCGGCACATTAAGAATATTGTGTAACCTCCTGGTTGGCACACCAGCAGAACGATGTGGAAGTGTTGGAGAGGGTATGGAAAAGTTTTACCAGGATGTTGTCTGGTTTGGAGGGTATAGGCCAGAAGGAGAAATTGAACAAACATGGTTTGTTTCCAAGTGGGCATCATTGGCTATGGGGCTACCTGATAAATATTTACAAAATTATCAGAGGCAGAGATAGAAATACAATTAGAAGCTTTTTTCCCCCAGAGTAGAACTATCAATTACTCAGCACCATAGGTTTTAGGTAAAAGGGAGAAAGCTTAGAAGATATGATCGGCAAGTTTATATTTTGCTTTCCCAGACAGAATATGCAAATGCCTGGAATGCACTGATAGAGGAAAGGAAGCTAATATAGCAAGGTTTAAGAGGGATCTTGGCACAAATATGAGTAAGTAGGGAACAGAATGACATAGAGGGTGTAGGACACAGAATGACTTCGAGCAAAAACTTTCTTCTTAACTTTAGAACGGCATCATGTGTCAGTGTGGGATTGATGGCATGAATCCTGTTCCAGCCTGTTCCAGTGCTGGACTGCTCCTTAAAACAATATTTGAGTGCAGGAGTGGCAAGATGTTGACTGAATGATTACTGATAATCAACAGTCACATTCAATGGATCACTTCTCAACAACTTGCAGTTTCATATCCTCAAGTCCGAGCTGGTAACTGGTGACGCCATATCGCCCCATGCTCCTCTGGCCTTCTCTTTTGGACAACAACGTCTCGGGGGACACTGCACTGACAGAAGCTGCACGTACTTCACACCCTCCAATGCTGGTATCTGTCTCATGCCAGCCTCACCATGCCATCCCAGCACATCTCCAACCCACTGACAGTACACTTCGGTATTTCAATGCTGCAGCTCAGGATGTACTAACAACTCTTATTGCAATGCTGCTGCAAGGACACTGTGCTCAGGCATCCGCCCAGCTCATGGACTGTCCCTCTGGGCTGCTCACTCCGTGTTTGTACACTCTCACTTTCAGCTGACTTGAATGCTGGCAGAATTATTGCCTTACCCTGCCTTTAGCAGTGTCACCCCTCAGCCAGAGCTACCAGGCTCACCTGCCTGCTGTATTGTCTTGGTGATTAGCACAGACACAAAATCAGGAACTTTGATATCATTATCCATGTTCAGTCACGGTGCCCCAGCAGTCAGTCAGGGGAGTCTCAGATCCCAGTGCGGGAGCTTGGGCACGGTCAGTCAGCCTCTCGTGGATGTTAGGGTCAGGATCCTTCCCCTGCGAGGGGAAAAGGAGCTGAATGTTGGGGAGACTTATGACTCTCTTGGTTATTTCTTTCCTATTATGGAATTGTTCCTTCTGGAATGTGAAAATTAACAAGTGGTATTAAGGGAAATGAAAAATGTTGGTACAGCTGTTAGTGCTGGGACAGCTGGGGAAAAGGTGTCGAGGTGTTCTGAGTGAGTAAGTGGGCAGTACAGACACCAGGCAGAGTTGAGCAGAGAGACAGAGAAGTGGTTAGAAAAAGACTAAGAGAAGGTGCTGCATTCAGTGAGAGTGGAAGAACATGAGCCTTGGTAGGAGGTGGGTGCAGACACATGGATAGAGTGAGGGTGAGCTCACAAAGTGTAGATGGTGGCACTTACCCTGGTGATGTGGAGAAGATCACTGGCCTCCTTCCTACACTGCTGGACATTCACACAGAAGGCTGACACCTCACTGACCCAGGGGTCAGCCTCGGACCAAGCTGGAAGGGTCTGGTGCCATGGCCTCTCCTACCAGTCCTGGAGGAAGAAACTGTCCCTCTCCTACAACATGTCATTCACCAGAACCTCAGGGGCTTGTCCACAAAGTGAAGCCCCAGTTTAACCCCCTCTGGTATCTCCTGGGCAGTTTCAGATTGACAATCTAAGAGTGCAATGACATTTTACTAATGGCACCTGGAGCAGGAAGGCTAGTGCATTCTGGGATATCCAGGCAGTGTGCAGTTGTAATGACGAAGGGGAAAATCACCGTGTTCGTGTCAGTTGAGAAGATAACCACGTGGGCAGTGAGTGTAGTTAATGAGGCAGATTGGGGATGGTATCATGAGAAAATGCACTTCACCTTGTGGAGAGAAACCCTTCATACACCCTGACTAAAATGAGACTTGACCAAATCATAAGATGGTTTGGCCTCTGTCTGACTGAATCAAAATAGGGATACAGTGTGAATTATTGGGAGCAGCAAACTTGGAGCAGAGAATTACAAAGGAGATTCAAGTCCTTAAAAAGGGGTAACACAATATTCCAGACTGTTAAAAGGAGCCGGGGAAAATCCCCAGCCTTATAGTTACCCACATTATCCAATCCTCACTGGATGCAGGGATGGTGCCGGAGGCCTGGAGAACGGCTAATACCCCAACTTTGTTTATTGTGGAGCAAGGGACTGACTAAATAGGTCGAGGCTGGAATTCTGAGACAGTGGATAAACGGTCACTGAGCAAGTCCCTGGGACTCCAGGACAGTCTGTCTGGATTTGTTCAAGGAAAATCATATATAATTAATCTGACTGTATCGGCCTGAGGCAGTAACTTGTAACTACATGTGACTTACTTGAATTTGACGAGAGATCCCATGGCAGACTGTTTAAAAACAGAAACTGTCGGGTCCAGGTGAATGGAGCAAATAACCCAGCGAAGTGCAAGGCAAGGCATTTGGGGACATCAACAATAGAGAGGAATGTACAATAAATGAGAGCATAGTCTGTTTGGGTGGGTAAATGAAGGTAGCTGGAAACATCAATAATCTCGTCAATGTAGCAAATGGCATCATTTCTTCTATCAGCGAAAGGGCAGAATTTCAGAGCAGGAAGCTTATGCTGGGACTGCATAAATAATGAGCTCAGTCACAGCTTGGGGATGGTGTGCAGTTCTGGTCACCCCATCACATGGAAGAATGGAATTGGACTGGAGAGGGAACAGAGCAGATTCTTCACTCGGTGACAGTGGAAGTACAGTTATGAGGAAATATTGAAACGGAGGGTGCTGAGAGTAGATTTGATTGGGGTACATATATTGTCAGGAGCCTGGATAGAAAGGGAGACAATACCTTGTTCCTGTTAGAGAGCTCAGTTACCAGTGGCAAATATTTAATGTAATTGGTTGAAATATTCGAGAAGTGATTAGGAAAGTTGTTATAAAACGCAGTTTATGATCGGGATCTGGGCGTCACACATGGAAGTAGAGAAGAGGCAGAAACTCTCAAACCATTTTAAAATGGTGCTGGGATCTACAGCTGAAGTCCTATAGTATCCGGGGAGACAGAACTAGGGCTTTAAAAAAACAACATTACATCTTGTCCAATGCAGACAGTGGACAGTGTGATCTTCTTTATAGTGGTATTTTCTGAAGTTTTCAAAGGTAACCAATATCTGATAGGATGTATACGCAGAGATGAGCGGTGAGGGCAGGGAGGAGCACTGTGTAAATTGATTAGCATCACAATAATACTGATCCCATCCTTTACACACAATGCTACTTCACTGTTTTGGCCTATTTATCCTTGCTGTAGAAATGGGGAAAACCTGTGATTATTCAGATTTCAGTCATGGTCACACTGCCGCGCCATCTCCATAATCCCAGCTCAATCTGACCTGGTGCACACTATTTAAAGCGACTACTACACTGGCCTTGTTGAAAGGTTCCAAGATTCATTCTTGCCCCATTGAAGGCTGCTCTTAGTTTACTAATGTTTCTCAGTCTCAATTATTGCATATGATTCTCCATCATCATCTTGAACGTTACAATATAATGATTGCTGCACCCAAAAACGTTCCCCTAATGCCACTGGATCCACTTGCCCCACCTTTCCCCAAGGACCAGGTCCAACAGTACATAGTCTCTTGGGCTGGACACATACTCCTGAAGTGCGCTCTCCTCCTTGTAATCCAGGGATTCTGGACCCTCATGACCCTGCAACAACAGTTATCCAGACAATATCTGTTTTTCAGTATAACTAATCTGTAGTATTGTCATCGCTCTGAAATGATCCTGCATATTTACTCTCTCCATCCTTTCCAATGGTTGCTGGCTGACAGACTTTATCTCACAGTTTAATTGTACACTTTTTATTCTGTAGCTCCAGCCAAATTCATTCTGTCCTTGGATGGATCCCCTTTCTCTTGGACCCCTTAACTAACGTTAATCTCAACCAATACTTCTACTTTCATCCTTTCCCTTCCCTTCTATCATTTTGGAATTCTTTATACCCAGCAATAGTTAACACCCAGTCCTGACATCCTCAAGCCAGCTCTCGGTGTCCATCAGATTTCCACACACTAATCTGCATTTGGAACTCCCCAGACTCTGAGTATTCACATCCATGCAGAGTACCTCACATGAAGGGTTTCTTTCTCACTCCATCTTCCACTGTTAAACTTGTTGTTGTAAATTAGCACCAACTGGTTATCCCATTATTTTGAGAATCCTTATAGTTCCTTTTCTATTTTTCTTTGGATCTGAAGCACACACCAAGTTATTGTCAATCCCTCCCAAACACCCCGTGAGGAATTCAGTCCCAGCTCTGTCACGTTAGCCCATCGAGCTTGCACAGTTGCTGCATTCCCCAGAAACAGTGCCAATGTCCCAGGAATCTGAAGTCCTTCCTGCTGCACCATCATTCCAGTCACACTCTCATCTACCTAAAACTCTGAGTTCTGTTCTCACTTGGAAATGGCACTGAGATTATTCCAGGGATTGCTACATTTGAGGTCCCACTTGCTAACCATCCACCTAGCTCCCTAAATTCTGATTCCCAGACCACTTCACCCTTCCTACCCAGGTCATTCCTACCAACATGGACATGACCTTTGACTGCTCACTGGCCCCCAGACGAATGTCCTGCTGACACCGTGACATTCTTAACCCTGCTATCCTGGAATTACAGACACACTGACACATTCTTCACTTTCCTGACTCCCCTGTGACTATTGTTCCTCCTTCCTTCTCCCTCCCCTTCTCTATAGTCAGGCTGCTTGTGGTACTACAGACATGGCTCCGACTGCACTCCCCTGAACAGCTCGCAACTTCATCTGCTTCCAAACTGGGAAAATGAATTGCGAGGGAGACACCAGAATATTCTTGTATTCCCTGACTGTTTCTCTTAAATTGCTTAATCCCCCATTCCCTTCATTCTTCCAGGCCGTCATGTCTGCAGGGTGACCGGCTCTGTGTGCGTGCGGTCCCCCTAACTCTCAGCATCACAGATGTCCCATACAGTCTCCAGTCCCTGTCCAAGCCCCAAGAACCAGTGTCCATCTCGGACACTAGCCTGGGCTATTACTTCACCATGTAACAGAACACACTTTCGATCTGACAAATATTTGCTGCCATGTCCTAAAATGTAACTTGTCTGGTGTAACTTAGTTAATTACTTCGAATGAAGTTTAAATTCGGGAAATAGCAATATGGTTAAGTCCCTTATTCCACTGTGGCTTACTGAGGGTAATTTATTATATTGGCTGAGAATTTCACTTCTCCCTCTTATTTCTGAGTTCAACCATTATTTCAGAAGTTCAGAAAATAAATTTGCTAACTTATATCAATTAACTGACAGTCGCCAATAACGGTGTCTTTATCAGCCAATGAACTTACACCTTTTTCTGTGATGGCTCTTGCACTTCTTTCAAACTCAGTGCATGCAAGTCCCAACAGCAGAAAGTTATCTCTGTGATTACCATATGCGTGCAATCCTCCAGCTCCCACTTCACTCTGCTCCGTCACAGGGTCACTGTCTCTGTGACTCTCAGGAACATGTAATCCTCCAGCTCCCACGGCACTCTGATCCCTCACAGGGTCACTGTCTCTGAATCCCTGGTACGTGTAATCCTCCAGCTCCCACTCCACTCTGCTGCCTCACAGCGGCACCGTTTCTGTGACTCCCAGGTATGTGTAATCCTCCCGGTCCCACTCCAGTCTGCTCCCACACAGGGTAACCGTCTCTGTGACTCCCAGCTATGACAAGGCCTCCATCCTCAGTGCTGATTTATATCCTCCCACTTTGGTGCCTCAGTAACTCCCAGGTATGAGTGAGCATCATGCTCCTGCCCCAAGTTACTCCCTCACACGGTCACTCTCTCTGTGACTCGGTGCTGATTTCGAGCCTCCTGCTCTGCTGTTTCTCCAACGCCAAGTCCCAGTCAGTCCCGAAACGTCGATTCTCCTACTCCTTGGATGCTGCCTTATCTGCTGCACTTTTCCAGCAACACATTTTTTAACAAATGCAAATTCATAACCAGCACTATTTGTATGGTACTGGCGACTGTTGAATGTTACAGAGTTAGAAGACTTGCAGTAACTGGGGGTGAATATAAACTTTTGGAGCACTGGTGGTGTTCAAAGACCCTCAGGACAGGAGGAGGTGCAGTGAATGGGAGCATTCCAAATAGTGGGACCGTGGGGGCTGGAAGTCCTGAGATGGATAAGGAGGATGAAAAGTGCAAATTTAGTACACATAACCATTGTAATTATAGAGATTTAAGGAAGGAAACGTGTTGTGACATGGATTACAGTTATATGGAGAAATACAGAAGCTGAAGGGGTTACAAATTTAGAATGGGAGAGATTTTAGGTGATCAGAATTTAAACAAGAAAAAATAAATTTTAGAGATCTCTATCACAGATGGGAATCGAAGAGGTGACATATTGTGAGGAACTGTAAGAGTTATAAGTCGGGAAGGATGTCAGATATAAAAAGGAGAGCTGCATTGTCTGGATGCAGTTACAGACGTGAGGAGTGCTGTAGCGCCTGCTGGAGTGTGCACAGATAACAGTTACAACGGCTGGTGGAGTGGGTCATGAAGACAGCTCACCACCACATTCTCAGCGACAACTCAGAACCAACAATAATTGATGGCCCAGCCAACAAAGCTCATGTTCATTAATGAATGAAGGAATAAAAGATCTACAAGTAGCACTGAGGTCACTCGGGCAGTCCCTTTCAACAGGACTTCACAAACCCAGAACCACTATTCCCTGGAAGGGCAGGAGCTCCAGGTGCATGGTAACACCAACATTTCCAAGGTGCCCCCCAAGCCACGCTCCATCCTCCCAGCACTGTGTCTGTCCCTATAGCCAAAGGACTGCAATGGGTCAGGAAGGCAGCTCCCCACCACCTTCTCCAGGGAATTACAGATGGGAAGGTAATGGGGAAACTCTGCTGGTTACAACCAGACAGAAAAATAAATCCTGCAGTGGGTGTGAAATGAAATTTCCGTTTCAGAACAACATGCTGAGCGTGGATAGAGGATTTGTCTGATTGGCACAAGGCAGAGAGTGTGAAGAAAGGGGTCATTGTCATGATGGGAACTGGTGAAGACGGGAGTTCCGCAGGGGTCACTGTTGGGACTACACCCTCCATGTTATTCATTCAGAGTCTGGACAGAGGATGTGAAGGGGTATGAGAAATGGGTTTCCAAGAAAGATTCCGTGATGAGATTCGTGCCATATAAGGAGCAGATGAAGTCTCTGGGTCTACACTTGATGAAGTTTCAGAGGCAGCGACAGAGTCTCATTCAAACTTGCAGAATACTGAAGGGCCTGGATGGAGTGGACGTGAGGACGGTGTTTCCACGAGTTGGAAAGTCTAGGGGCCAAGGGCACAGCTTCAGAGAGAAGGGATGACCCTTCAGAATGGAGAAGTGGAGGAATTTATTCACCCAGAGGGTGATGGATCTGTGGAACTCTCTGCCTCATGGGGCTGTGAATGCGAAGTGATTCAGTGTATCTAAAACAGAGATAAGAAAGTTCTGGTTGAATGTGGAGATCAAGGGTTACAGGGAATGAGAGAATGGGGTTGAGAAACAATTCATCCATAATCGAAAAGTGGAATACACCTGATGGATCGAATGGCCTAATTCTATCCCTATACGTGATGGTCTTATGGAATATGCACTTATTCCATAGGCTTCTAAGTGTGCAGTTAGTATTTCTGGCATATAGTTTACCATACATTCCAGCGCTTTTGTGATTATTGCTGTCACCTCTTGTTTTCAGATCAACTGCAGAAAGCTACACCTTGTGTATAAGTCTCAGATAGAACGGCAGGATATAGAGAATGTAAATGGAATGCTGGCATTGATTTCAAAGGGAATGGAGAATAAAAATAGGGAAGGCTTGTAATAAACGTAGAGGACTCCAGTCAGCCCACACTCAGAATACTGTGAACAGGTTTTGTTCCTTATCTAGAGGGAAAATGTCCTTGCATTGGAGGCAGCCCAGAGAAGGCTCACCAGGTTGATCTTCAAAATTGAGGGATATTGAGGAGAAGAGGTGGAGAAGGTTGAACTTGCAGTCGTTAACATTTAGAAAATGAGGCAAATTTATTGATACACCAAAGATTCTTGTGTTCTTACAGGTTCGGTACTGAGGCATTGCTTCCCTGAGCAAGGATCTGTAACCGGAGATGAAGGGGAATACAGATACCAGAGAAGCTAATGGATAAAAGCTGGGTTGTAGAGAATGGAGGATGTTATAAAGTTTGGGTGGTTTGAAATCACTGTTAGCGGTTAGAGATCAGAGAGGTTGTCGGGCTAAAAGATGTCAAGGAGAGTTAGAGTTATCAGTTCTGAAGGAGTTACAGAGATCGGAAGGAATATAAGAACTTGAGATTACACGGTAGTAGTTGGAGCTACAAAAGTTTTTAGAGAAAGCGAGTGTTATAGGCAATGGAGAGTAGACAGATGGGGTGGTATGTAGATCTACAGGAGTTCATAGAGAAAGGGAGGATTGGACGGACTGGAGATTACACAGATTGGGGTGGTAGTTGGACCTGCATGAGTTTATAGAGACCGGGATGATTGTTGGTGCTGGGAATTACACTGACATGGACAAAAGTTGGAGCTGCAGGAGTGAGTGAGATAGGGAGGGATGAAGAGGTTGGATTAGTTCACACAGCCAGGGAGAAGTGTAGCGATTGGAGGAGCCAGAGACACTGAGGGTTATAGGGCTGCAGGAGTTCAGAGAGTTACTGAGGAATGTGAAGGCAGGTTTGCAGCATTACCATCAGTTACACAGAGATGTGGAGTGCTGTACTGGAGGGGGTTACAAAAATCAACAGATACTGGAAGATACTACAAAGACAGTGAGCTGTAATATTTGAGGAGGTTACAGGGACAGGGTGCATTGAGGAGTTGACGGCTGCTACAGGTGTTAAACATGCTGCAAGGGATCGATCAGGGGGATTGGAAGCTCTGGAGATAAAGAATGAGAATTGCAGGAACTGAAGAATATCACAGAGATGGGGAGGAACATAGGAGTTAGAGGAGTTATAACATGAGATGGGCTGTATTCAATGGAGTCAGGGAAGATACAGGGAGATCTGAAGGGACTACAGGTGATCAAAAGGACAGCGAGACTTCTCAGTGTAGGATTGGGGCAGTTTACACAGACAGGGAGAATTTTATGGAATGGTGCTATTTTCAGAGATTATGAAGTTGTACAGAATTGAGGAATGAACAGAGATATGGAAGCCTGTAGTTAATGAAAACATTTGCTGATGTCGGATGCTGAGGTTCTGGAAATTAATTGCACCGGAAAGCTGTACAATCTGTCAGAGTTTATAGAGACAGGAACAGCAATATAGCCTGGAGACACTAATACAGATAGGGAGCATTGCACACACTGGAGGAGGTATCTGCTTTAGAGATGGTTGTAGGGGAGTGTAACGTTTACAGAGATAGGGGTGTAAGAGCTGAAGAAGGTTATGGAGATGATTAGATTGGTGGAGCGTCTGGAGGAGCTTACATTGGCAGGGCTTGTGACAGCGACGGGCGAAGGTTACAGAAATAGTAAGTCTTGTAGAAACTGATCGGGAGAGTCACAAACATTGGAGCTGGTTCCACAGATCGGGGTTTTGCAGGGACCTGAGAGGATTACGCAGATCGGGAGGATTGTAGGATGTCCACATTTTCAGAGTGTTTCAGGACTGGAAAAGGTTACACAGTTAAGGAGGGATGTTGGATCCGTGGGTGTTCACAGAGACTCAGAGGTTTGAAGGGTTTGGGGCTGTTTATGGATAGAGGGATATATTTAGGGACAATAGTATGGAACGCAGAGGGAGAGTTTAGGTTAGATTCTCATCAGCATGGGAACAGTACTTCGCCCCAACAAGTCCACACCAACTCTCCAAAGAGTAATCCACCCAGACCCACTTCTCTCTGACAATGCAACGAACATTATGGGCAACTTAGAATGGCTAATTCACCTGACCTGTACATCTTTGGACCGTGGGAGGAAACCGGAGCACGCGGACGAAACCCACACAGACACAGGGAGAATGTGCAAACTCCACAAAGACAGTCACCCAACGCAGGAATCGAACCGGAGTCCCTGGCGCTGTGAGGCAACATTGCGGCACCCTGCTGCCCCAAATTGCAGAATTATACAAACAGAGAATGTTTGAGGTGCAAGGAAGGCTGCAGGGAGTGGAGGAGCAAACAGGGATGTGGAGTGCTGTTGTAGTTTGAAAAGGGTTTGGAGGTGTTTATATTGATAAGGAGCGTGGTACGGATGGGAGAAGGTTACTGTGGTGGCGTGGTGCTGTGGCCAGGAGGCAGGTGCGTTATAGGGCCTGCAGAACGTTACAGTGATAACATGTTCTCCTGGTGCTTGAGGAAGGTACACAGGTGGGTACTTTGGTCCAGGCTAGAGGATTTTACAGAGACGGGGGCACTCTAATTATTGTGCAAGACCACAGAAATAGAGATTATTGTACTGAGGGCAGGATCAGATTATAGAAATTGAGCATGTTATCGACACTGAAGCAATTTACACACAGGGCGAGTCATCAGCATTGGAGTAGGTTTCAAATATACAGCGGGAATATGGGAGGGGTGGAGATTATAGAAACAGGAAATTTTCTGGGAAGTACAAGCATTCAAAACACTGGCGCAAATGAGTTGGACTGGAAGGCATGTTTCCTTGCTGTATGACTCTATCACATGACAAGAGACAGCGTGAGGGGGGAATATAGAACAGAAGGATCCCAGGTTTCAGTGTCATATCCTTGAAGGAGACCTGCTTTCCCCTCTGTTATACTGATTCTCACTAAGACAGCACAGGCCTGGATTGATAACTGTGAACTTCCCATATTGACATGGGAAGGCTCAGTACAGCTGTGATGAAAGTAAACAAGAGGGTGGCGATTGAGCCTGGAAACCACCATGCTCTGTGTTCGTGCTTCGACACTGTATCTATGTCATGTCTTCTGGACCAAACTTCGATTTCTTAAATGCACTCACCTCTGCTCACTGTGAGTGATCTTACTTCGCTGCAGGATTTACTGAGGCTCCAGATCTCACTCTCCTTCTCCCTGGCTGACCAACTGTCTTCAATGTGGTGATGAGTGAAACAGGAATTGGCAATTCTGCTGAGTCAGAAACATCATGATTATCTACAGGAGACAGAGAAATAGACAGAATGGGAAATTAGACTGATGCAGCGAAGGTCACACATGGAGAATGGCACTGAGCCCCACAGAAATCTGGAATATCCCAGTCTCCATCCCTGGCCTGTTCTGCCTCGTCTCCCTGGATAGAGAGTTCTGTTGGCTCAGGATCTGGATTAGCTGCAAAAGCTGCAGTCACTGGCAGCAATTAAAACCTCACAGTGACAGATATCACATGAGGAGATACTAGTGATATCACCAGAGTGCAGAAAGGCATCACGATCAAATCATGATCACGAAGAAGGCGACTGGGATCAATACTCAGGAATGAAGGAGCTATCAGTGGGCCAGGCAATGGCCTCGTGTTACTCTCACTCGACTGTTCATCCAGAATTTAATGCCGGTATCAGGGATACCCATCTGACTACCTCATACCCTTTAAGTAAGGAAAAGTGTTATAGGTTGCTGGTCTGACCTACATATGAATCTCGACCCAGAGCAATGGGTTTGACTCTCAAATGCCCTTGAAAATAACCTGGCAATCCACTTAGCTCTAAGGTTGGTCAGGGTGGGCCTGAGATGCTGGTCAGCCAGAGACAGCAACATGCCATGAGTGCATTAAAACCAATCCAGCTGGAAGCAGTTCCTGGTCAATCATGTTGGTAGGTTTATGGACAGGGCTTTAAACTGACAGAGAAGATGCAGCGAAAGGGTTCAGGTGAAAGGAGCTTTCCAAATCCAAAGAGAAAAGGTGAAGCATCAGAACAGCATTGGAATGTGGCTGAAGACAAGCAGAAAGAAGAAGAAGGGACAGAATTGAAAGAAAACTGTATACCAACGAATAGGATTGTAACAGGACATTGTGGGAAAATGTAAATTATAAAGTGTTTTTTTTTTCACAAGGACAAAGTATCTGTAGTATGGTGACTTGTGACACAGAGAAAAATGGGATTTAATCACCAGACAGACGTGATTACATGGTGAACAAAAGGTGGAACATAAATATTCAACAGTAAACAACCTTACAGGAACTCAGGGAGAATGTAAAAGCAAGTTGGGGACCCTGGCACTAATGGATATCAAAGGCCTTATGGAGAAAGCATTTGGCCTCAGATTATGCAGCTGAATCAACCTAAATGCAAATTCTGGTTGCCACGTGTCAAAAAAAAGCGAGAGAACAGTTTTTAAGCTGTCTTGCGGTATTTCGTTGCTCATCCCTTCATTAAACAGGAATTCATTGCACTCTGTTACAAAGGTGGTGTGATAATTTTGGGAGACCTCAATTTTTGTATAATCTGGGATAGACACATTGGCAAGACTGATATTATCCGAGGTCCTTCTTGAATGTTTTAGTCATTGTTTCTTTGAATAACACATTGTGTAACTGGTTAGGGATGTAACTATCTCAGATCGACCGTTGGGTGATGAAGCTGAGTGAATGAATATTATTACATCGAGATCCTCCAAGAAATTATACCGGAATTTAAAGAAATTATGACATTTTAAAGTGACCATAAAGCATACTAAAGCATCAGTAACAAAGCCAATTACATGATATTGAGAGAGAACTGACCAAGGTTAACAGGGTAAACAGACTGAAATGTCAGGCTGTAAATGAACAGTGGAACACATTTAGAGCCAGAGTGACCTCGAGATGTACAGCACATAATCGGACCCTTCGGTGCAACTCATCCACGCCGCCCAGATATCCTATCCTAATCTCATCCCATCTCCCAGCACATGACACAGATCCCACTAATCCTTTTTTTATTCATATACCAATCCAGATGCCTTTTGAATGCTGCAATTATACCAGTCTCCACCACTTCCTCTGCAGTACATTCAATACATACACCACACTCTGCATGAAAACGTTGCCCCTTAGGTCCCTTTTAAATCTTTCATCTCTCAGCCTGAATCTATGCCCTCCAGCTCTGGTCTCCATCACCACAGGGAAAAGACCTTGCCTGTTTATCCTCTCCATGCCCCTCATGATTTTTTAAACCTCAAGCATGTCACCCCTCAGCCTCTGATGCTCCAGGTAAAAAAGTCCCAGTCGTTTCAGCCTCTCCCGATAGCTCAAATCGTCTAACCCTGGCAACATCCTTGTAAGTTTTTTTCTGAACACTTTCATGTTTCACAACATCTTTCCAATGGTAAAAATGTGCACGAAATATTCCAAAAGTGTCCGAACCAGTGTCCTGTACAGCTGCAACATGACCTCCAAACTCCTGTACTCAATGATCTGACCAATAAAGGAAAGCATACCAAACACCTTCTTCACTATCCACTTATCTGCGACTCTACTTTCAAGGAGCTCTGAACTCCAAGTTCTCTTTTTTCAGCAACACTCCCTAGGACCTGGACATTAAGTGTATAAGTCTTGCTCAGATGTGCTTTCCCAAAATGCAGCACCTCACATTTATCTGTATTAAACTCCATCTGTCACTCCTCAACCCATTTGCCCATCTGATCAAGATCCCTTTGTAATCTGAGGCAACCTTCTTCTCAGTCCACTATATCCCAAATTTTGGTGTGATCTGCAAACTTATTAACTGTACCTCCTACATTCACGTCCAAATCATTTATATAATGCCGAAAAGTAGCAGACCTAGCACCGATCTTTGTGGCACACCATCGGCCTCCAGTGTGAAAAGCAACCGTCCGCCAACACCCTCTGTCTTCAACCTTCGAGCCAGTTCTGTATCCAAACGGCTCGTTCTCCCTGTATTCCATGAGATCTAACCTTGCGAAACGATCTTCCAGGAGGAACGTTTTCGAATGCTTCGCTGAAGTCTAGAAAGATCATATCCAATGATCGCCCCTCATCAATCGTTTTTGTTACTTCTTCAAAAAACGCAATCGATTTCTTGAGAAATGTTTTCCCACACTCAAAGCCATGCTGACTATCCCTAGTCACTTCCTTGCTTTTCCAAATACATGTAAATCCTATCTCGCAGGATTCCCTCCAACACTTTAACAACAACTGATGTCAGGCTCATTGGTCTAAATTTCCCTAGCTTTCCCTGACCACCTTTCTTAAATACTGGCACCATGTTAGCCAACTTCAAAATTTCAAATACCTCACCTGTGATGATCGATTATACAAATTTCTCAGCAAGGCGCACATCGATCATTTCCCTAGCTTCCCACAAAGTTCCAAGGTACACCTGATCAGTTCCTGGGGATTTATCCACTTTTATGTGTTTCAAGACATCCAGCACCTCCTCCTCTTTAATATGAACATTTTCAAGTTGTCATCATCTATTTCCCCATATTCTTTCTCTTCCATTTCCTTCGCCACAGAAAACACTGATGCAAAACACTTCTTTAGTATCGGAACCATCTCCTGCGTCTGCACACAAAGGCTGCATTGCTGATCATTGAGGGACCCTATTTTTTCCGTCCTTACCTTCTTGTCCTTTATGTATTTATAAAAACCCTTTGGATTCTCCTTTTCCCTATTTGTCAGAGCTATCTCGTGTCCCCTTTTTAACCCTCCTGATTATCTTCTTAAGTACACTGCTCCTGACTTTACAGTCTGAGGATTCACTTGATTTCTCGAGTCTATACGTGAAAATTTTTTCCTTCTTTATCTTAACCGGAATCTTAGCTCTCTCGTCATCCAGCATACCCTACACCCACCAGCATTTCCTTCCACCCTAATAGGAATACTGTATACTGTCTCTGGAAAGCCGTAGTCTCATTTTTGAAGGCTTCCCATCTTCCAATGATAAAGGTTTCATTTTCCCAATCCCCAACTCCTGCATCTCACGAAACTGCCATTTGAAAATAATGAAAAAATAAAGCACATTCTAAATGAAGGCTTTGATGAGGTGAGCTCTGATCAGTCATGTAGATCTGGAGGCCACCAGATACACGGAGAGTGCTTTCTACCAGAGCAGCTCCAGGTCAGTATCAGGCACACAGACAGAATGGGCAAATAGATACACATCTGGACTCATATCTCCCAGCCTGGCAATCTGAAGCTGTGCACAGGTATTCTGGTAAACATCTCCAAAATTAGGTCATCAAGGTTGGCCCAACATACTAAACAAAAATAAATCAGTCATTCAGACTAAAATATCGTTCAGGTTCCACAAACCATTCCCAGTCTCATCCTGCAGGTTCTATGAATCTTGGTCCCTCTAACCTCCTGAAGGATCCCTATCCCCTCCAATATTTGGACTACCCTCCAGGTTCTGCAGCCTTTCCTAGCTCGTAACATGACCCTAGCTCTAAAACTCTTCCTTCCTCTGCAATATTCCATAGAAGGGTACTGTAGGATGGTGGGGGTTACAGAGTTAGGGAGGAATATCAGAATTGGAGGATTTTCCAGTTATTCTTATTATTGAAGTGGCTAAAATTGGCTTCGATAATTTTGATGGTTCACGCTAATAAAGGAGGTTACAGAGTTAAGGAGGATTTTAGAGACTGGAAGACGTTTCAGATTTTATGGGTTTTGTGGCGTCGGGAGGCAGGTACCAAAACAGGGAGGGTTTAAGAATGAAGGTTTCTGCTGAGAACCTCTACTGGGTAAAAGGCAGGATTCTTGGTAGTGTGAAGTAACAGAAGAATTTTGGGGTGCACGTCCATAGACCCTTCACATATGCCAGCCGTGTTGAAAGGGTGTTAAGAAGGCGTGCAGTGTCTTAGCATTCATGAGCAAGGGGATTGAGTTTAGGACCTGTGACGTGAGGCTGCAGCTCCATATAGCCCTGGTTAGTCCACTCTTGTAATATTGTGTTATGTTCTGGTAGCCTCATTATAGAAAAGATGTGGAAACTTTGGAGAGGGCGCAGAAGAAATTTATCAGGATGTTTTCTGGACTGGAGGGTAAGTCTAATGAAGAAATGTTGGGGAAGCCAGGCCTTTTCCCATTAGAATGAAAAGGATGAGAGCTGACTTGACTGAGGTGTACGAGATGATTCGAGGCATACAGAGAGTGGGTGGCCCGAGAATCTTCCCATGGTAAAAGTGGCTATAACGATGGGGCATAAGTTTAAGGTAATTTGGAGGTAGGTTTATGGGAGATGTCAGAGGTAGGTACATTATGCAGAGAGTGGTGGGTGTGTGGAATGCACTGTCAGCGTTGGTGGTAGAGAATGTTACGTTCGGGACATTGACTTAACTTTTGGACATGCACATGGATTATAGTAAAATGAATTTCTCAAAATGGAGAACCGAGCTCAGTGCTGTTCCACAAGGATCCGTGCTGGGTCCTCGTTTGTTTGTGATATAAATAAATAATTTGGAGGAAGGTATAGTTTGCCTGATTAGCAAGTTTGCAGATGACACTAAGATTGGTGCAGTAGCAGATTTTGAAAGGGACTGTCAGAGAATACAGCAGTGGAGAGATGGGCAGAGGAAAGGCAGATGGGGAGTCCAATTCAGGCAAATGCAATATGATGCATTTCAGAAGATCCAATTCAAGACCAAACTAAATGGAAAAGTCCTGGTGAAATCTGACGTACAGAGAGATCTGGGTATTCAGGTCCATTGTTCCTTGACGGTGACAACACAGGCCAGCAAAGTGGTTAAGGCAACATACAGCATGATTTCTTTCATTGGATGGGATATTAAGTAAAAGAGTTGGTAGGTCATGTTACAGTTGTATTGGACTTTGTTTCGACCACATTTGGAATATTACATGTAGTTCTGATCACCTCATTACCAAAAGAATGTAGATGCTTTGGAGAGGGTGCAGAGGAGGTTCACCAGGACGTTGTCTGGTATGGAAGAGGCTAGTTAATTAGGAAGTTTGAATAATTTCGGATTATTTTCATTAGAAAGACAAAAGTTGACTGGGGACCTGATTGAGGTCTACAAAATCATGGGATGTACAGACAGGGTGGAGAGCAAGAAGTTATTTTCCCCAGAGAGCGGTGAATGGAACAGATGACAGAGATAAAGTGGAGACCAAAACAGAGATATGGAGGGTAGTTGTGTCTGAAGATGTTGATAGATATAGGAAGGTTTACTTCTGCAGATTATTTAGATATGGAGGGTGTGGAGTCTGACGGATTTTCCAGAAGGACAATAATTTGGTTGGAGAGAGTTTCACAGATAAGGAAGCATACGTAACCTCCTCCAGTTTGGTCAAAGTGGGAAGGTTTGCAGGGGAGGGTGACATTTACACAGATAGAGGTCTAAGAGTTGGAAATGAGTAAACGCATAGCGATACAGGAGGAACTTACATTGCTAGGTGAGTGCTGGCGACAGGGTGATGTCACACATATAGTCAGTCTTGTCGGAACTGGATTGGGAGAGTCACAAGCTTTCATTGGGTTCAGCAGATCGGGAATGCAGTAGGGTCCTGAAGGGATTGTCGAGTCTCCAGCGAGTGATCGTGTCTTTAGGACTGGAAGAGGTTACGTTGATATAGAAATATTGAAGACAATGTATGCTATTTTCTTATTTCTTGAACAGAGCCTCAATATCCCTCATGAGCCAGGGATCCCTAAAGCTGCCAGCATTTCCATTAACTCTAACAGGGACACACTGACCCTGGATTCTTGAGATCACACATTTAAAAGCCTCCCATTTGCCAGCCATTCCTTTTCCTTCAAACAGACTCACCCAGTTGATGGGAGCATGCTGTGGAGGAGCCTGTGTTGGATCGGGCTGGGCATTGTTAAAAATCACACAACACCAGCTTCCAGTCCAACCGGTTTATTTGGAGGCACTGGGATTCAGAGCGCTGCTTCTTCATCGGGTGGTTGTGGAGCCCAATCAAAAGACATAGAATTTATAGCAACAGGGTAGTAGTGTCATGGAAAGTAATATCAAACAAATTTAGTGTTAATTTTATCGTTTAGGATGATCACCTGCTCTTTGAAAGCTAGTGCTTTGAAATACACATGTTGGACATTAACCTGGTGTTGTGTGATTTTTAATTCACTCATTCGACCCCTGCTCAATGTTCTGACCAATGAAGGCAAGCATGCCAAATGATTTCTTCTCCACTATTTTTGCCTGAAACTCCACTTTCAAGGAACGATATGCCTGCATCCCGAGATGTCTTTCTTTTTTCAGCAATACTACCCAGAGCCCTGCAATTGACTCGACAAGATAGTAATAGGGTGGAGAACTTAAAAACCAGATTTCTTTGAGAAATTTAAAAATGAAGGTGCGTAAACTGCATGCAGGAGAAATATTTTCACTTGTGAGGCTGACCTGAACAGAAGTTAACATTAATGAATCAAATCGGAAATTCAAATGAAAACATTCTCCCCTGACAAAGGTGACAAAATGGAACAACATGACATATCCTACCAGGAATGCTTAAGTTGAATATCATGAATATGTTTAATGGGAAATTAGACAAGTACCTCAGGGAGAAACATACAGAAGGATACACTGATGGGATGAGACAAAGTGGGAGTATACTCCTATGGAGGCTAAATATCTGCACTCGCCTGTTGGGCCAAAAGGCATGTTCCTCTGCTGTAAAGTCTCTGTAAATGTCCTGGTCTCCTTAAGTAAAGAATCATTTAGTCACCCACTAATTTGGAAAAAAAGGGTCCCACTAGGGTATACAAGAGGCATCCCTTCATAAGGTTATACAATTAACATCAATTACTGAAGGTATCTCTGCAGAGAGAGAGCGGTTTAATCTTTGGCTTCTCAGTAGCAGTAAAGTACAGAGTTTTAATTTGCGCTTTGGTCTTACTTGAGCTGGCAACATCAAGATCTTTACTGAGTTCACCTTGGGCCGCCTTAATAAACCCATCATACGACTGAAAGCAACGTGGTGAGAAGATGACATTAAACTTTGGGATGTAAAGAAGTAGGCATGACACTACTTTGCGAACTGCACAAGACAAACCACAAATACTTTTCTGAATGAACAAATCTAATTTTAGCCATCTGTAAAATCTATTAACCACAAAATTAAGAAAGATTAACAGGGATAACAAAAAGCACAGTAGGTTGAATGTCATCAAAAACAAGTTTATTTATTCCAGTTTTTCCTCTCCAACACTTGTACACACCATTCAACAATGCAGCAATTCATATATGCAGCATTTAACAAGAAAGAGGCCCCAAAGCTATTTTATTAAAGAAGAGTGAGACATTGGTCAGGAAGAGGGAAGTATAAGGTCAGAAATATACAAGACCCCCATTGGAAAAAGGAAGCTCTTGAAAGTAGGAAGAGAGGAGGCTATGAAGAGGAATTTGAGGAATTAGGTTTGAATGAACGTTAGGCAGAATAAATAAACTCTTATTCATGGCAGAGAGAAACAAAACAGAAAAAGGAAACCTGCTCGATCACTTTTCTTTAAGATGTCAAGAACAAAACTTCATAGCCCCCAATAATTTTTAATTAAAGGAGATGGATGCTGATTCGGTTTGGAAAGGCAGTATGGAAACATGTGAAATGTTCTGAACTGCAATCTCTTCAAGATCGCATGTTCCATACATCACCAGCTGAAATCTGCAGCGTCGTGGTGTGTTCAATCTCACCTCTAGTTGTGTGATGAGGCTGGCCTCCTGAGCTTTCAATCGTTCCTTTTGACCTTTCTTCTGTTCTTTCTTCAGCTTGTCCACAACGGTCTAGGGCTTTTTAAGCTCGTCCCTCAGTAGACGGATACTGATCTCAATATCACTCTGGACTGTCGTAGTTTCTGTAGACGATCCACCCAATGGATGTTAACAGGTCTCATTAAAAACAAACTCAATTTGGGCACTAACATTAGTGGAGAAGAGAATTATGCAAACCTGCATAACACTTGGTCACACTTCTCACACCCTGTTCAACAACATTAATTGAACATGCGATGCTACTGACAAAACCCTCACGCAATGAACACACTGACCTCTTGGCAGCCATGGTGTCGCCAGACATATCTACAAATCAGACCTGCAGTATCACGGGACACACCAGCCAATCACACAGCAGAACTATCTGCGCAGTCAGCATCAGTAAGCATGGTGATTACGGTCAGAAACATATTGAGGAAAAAAAGCCAAAATAAGAAGCTAGCAACTAAAATCTTGCAAACGATATGCATTTGAATTACAGGAGAGGGATGGGATTTAGAAAGGAATTCTGCAATGAGGCTACTATACATGGCCAGGATTTAGGTTAACTCTGGAAGAGGTGCACAAGTCAGAGAACTTAAAACCACAAGAGGTTGGAGGACGATGTTAGACTAAAAGTCATAAAGTAAGGCATGGATTTATCAAGAAAGACTTCCAAAAATGTGTAAATTAGATTGGAGAAGTTAGACGTTTAGGAGGCAAAAGTCATTAAGAACAGGCTGATAGTTTTCACAATAAGAGCTCTTTCCAGACTACAGCCAGCAGACATTTGGAAGTGCTCACATTTATGGATTATAAGGAGACACACCTGACAAAAAGTCTGTTGGTGAGAGTTATGGATGATGTGGCATGATACATGTACCTTTACAGAGACAGATTTATGGTCAGTAAATGCTGGGTTCAATCGAGGCTGGAATATGCTGCTGAGATATAAAAGGGTTCGGAGCAGCTGAGGACAGCAAATGAGAGGCTAGAGTGGTAAAGGGATACAGCTGGGGAGACAAAAATAGTTTGAGTTGATTTTTCTTTGTTGATTACTTCCATTGCATTTTTTTTAAAGCTGGACCCATTCTTTCTCCAATTTAGACAGATGCAACATGACCGAAGTTACAGACCAACGAAATCAAACTAGCATCAGTATTAAAATCTTACAGTTTCAACTCAAGAGCTTCCAAAGGAAACTGACATAACTAGATGTTCACAGACAATCTAGCACACGTATGCTGACTTACTCTGAGCTGTCGGCCTAAATGATGGTGACAACACAGTAATAAGCAAAACGAGAGGGAAAACCTTCGGTGTCAGAACTCATGTCATCATCCCACCACGAAATCAATAAAATAAAAAATCTTGGATTAAGAGTCTAATGAAAACAATGAATTCATTCTCGATTGTGAGAAAACAAACCCCATCTGGTTCACTAATGTTTTCCAGGGAAGAAAACTGACATCCTGACCGGATCTGCTCTCCACGTGACTACAGACCCACAGCAATGTGGTTGACTGACACTTAACTGCTCTGTGGACAATTGTGGAAAGGAAATAAATACTGGCCAACCAGCAATGCCCACATGCCACAATAAATTATAACAAAACACCGTTACTGAATCCTACAGCAAGCCTAAATCAGGTGCTATTCTCACTTTCAGACAAAGCAAAAGGATTGAGAATCACCATTCCTCAGTGTTGGGCTATACTCTCAGCCATTCTACATTTTAAAAACAAATGCACGTTGCGTTTGAATTTCAAAGCACACTAAATGACTTGAGGAAACTTCTGTGAATCTTGGTTATTGTCCAATAGGTTTAATTGGAAGCACACTAGCTTTCGGAGCGACGCTCCTTCATCAGGAGATTGTGGAGGGCTCGATCGTAACACAGAATTTATAGCAAAAGTTTGCAGTGTGATGTAACTGAAATTATACATTGAGAAATTGATTGTCTGTTAAGCCTTTCACCTGTTAGAATACAGTGATAGTTTCACTTCTTTAAAAAGTAAATCACAAAACATTTTTTTTAAAGTTGCATTCTCGGGTTAGCTGTTAACAATGGTGACAGCAAGACAGTATGTTGAAGTTTTTGGTCCCCTGTGTTCTCTGTCTATGCCGTGGTGTTTAGATTGATTCTAATCTAAAAAGTAAGATAACAGAGTTTTACATAAATTCATGCAATTTTTGAGCAAGATACAATGTAGCTCTGCCAGTACAAATTCACCCCACAAAATATGTGTGCATGTGTGTCTTTGTCTGTCTGTGTGTGTCTGTCTGTCTGCGGTGGGGGTTCTGAGTGTGAGAAAGTCTGTGTGTGTGCGCGTGTGTAGTGAGTGCAGAGTGTCTTAAGTCTGTGAGGGGGTGCATGCGTTCGTGTGGGATTGTGTGTGTTTATAACGGTGTGTGTGGGTGTCAGTGTGCGCGTCTGTGTGCGCGTCTGTGTGCACTGTGTTCATGTGCATGTGAGATTGTGTGTGTGTAGGAATATCCGTGTGTGTGTAGTGCAATTGTGATCACCTGTAATGTGACATGAAACCACGGTCCCGGTTGAGGCCCTACCGAACTTAGCTATCAGCCTCTGCTCCGCCACTTTTCTCTGCTGCCTGTCCCGAAGTCCACCTTGGAGGATGGTCATCCGAAGGTCAGAGGCTGAATGTCTTGGACCACTGAAGTGTTCCCCAATGATCAGAACTTTGTATCCAGTCCTTCAGAGTTCCCTATGCGCTCTCATCCCACGTACTTCTTGTGTAGGTGACTTCTACTGGCTTTTTAAAATACACAAAACCAACACACTGGGACGTCCCATCGTGTCGGGCAATGGTGCCCTATGTGAAAAACTCTCTGGCTATGTGGAAGGCATCTTGAAACCTATTGTACAGGGGATCACCAGCTTCTGTCATGACACTACGGATTTCTTACAGAAACCCAGCACCCACGGACTAGTCGAACCAGGAACATTCCTCGTCACAATGGACATTTCCGCACTCTACACCAGCATTCCCAACAATGATGGCATTGCAGCAACAGCCTCAGTACTCAACGCGAACAACTGGCAGTCCCAACACCATCCTCCAACTCATCCGCTTTATTCTTGATCACAACGTATTCGCCTTTGACAACCAGTTCTTCATCCAGACCCACGGAATAGCCATGGGGACCAAATCTGCCCCCCAAAACGCCAACATTTTTATGCACAGGTTCGAACAAGACTTCTTCTCTATGCAGGATCTCCAATCAACATTGTACACCAGGCACATTGACGACATTTTCTTCCTCTGGACGCATGGCAAGGAGTCACTGATAAAACTACACAGTGACATCAACAAGTTTCATCCCACCATCAGACTCATCATGGACTGCTCTCGACTATCTGTCTCATTCTTGGACATATGCATCTCCATCAAGGATGGACACCTCAGCTCCGCACTCTACCGCAAGCCCACAGACAACCTCACAATGCTACACTACTCCACCTTCCACCCAAAACATATTAAAACAGCCATTCCCTATGGACAAGCCGCACGTGTACACCGGATCATCTCAGATGAGGAGGAATGTGACGGACACAAGGAAGAACGCATGGTTGCTCACAAGAACGGGGTACGATGCTCAACTCATCGACCGCCAGTTCTGACGTGCCACAGCAAGGAACCGTAATGACCTCCTCAGGAGACAGACACGTGCTGCAACTGACAGGGTCCCCTTCGTTTTTCAGTACTTCCAAGGAGCTGAAAAATTACGCCATGTTCTTCGTGACCTGCAACACATAATCAATGGGGATGAGCACCTCACCAAGACCTTGCCCGCACCTCTACTACATACCTTTAAACAACTGCCAAACCTCAAACAGATCATTATTCGTAGCAAATTGCCCGGCTATCAGGACAACTCCATACAACCCTGTCACGGTGTACGCTGCAAGACGTGGACATTGATTGTGGCCATTGATACAACTATTACGCGTGGGAAACCTCCCACCTTGTAAATGGCAGATACTCATGTGACTCAACCAACATTGTCTATCTTATACGTTGCAGGCTTGGATGCCTGGAGGCATGGTACATTGGGGAAAACGAGCAAAGGCTACGACAACTGATGAATGGGCACCGCACAACAATCAACAGACAGGAGGATTCCCTCCCAGTTGGGGAACACTCCAGTGGTCCAGGACATTCAGCCTTGGAACTTCGGGTGACCGTCCTTCAAGGTGGACTTCGGGACAGGCAGCAGAGAAAAGTGGCCGAGCAGAGGCTGGTAGCTAAGTTCGGGACAAAACAGGAGCAAATAGGTGATCATGTAAATATTTTTTGCTCAGCTAAACTAACTGAGTCACAGCAGAAAGATAAAAGTTTAAAGCAGTTGTATCAAAAAGCACATATGTTAGGAATTTTGAATGTATCCCTGAGCTTTATTACCTCAAAAATGATGTCCAAATGAGGAAATGGAGACTATCATATATTCAAGGAGATGAGAAATGGGAAGAGATTCATCAAATCATATTGCCAATAGGTTACAGAAAGGAGGTGGTGCGAATGGTGCATCAGTTCGGAGTGATGAAAAAACAGACTGAATACAGAGACATTTTACTGGCCTGGACTGCAACAGGATGTCGTTGAATTTTTCCAGATGCATCATACATGTCAGGTAATTGGAAAAACACAAGCGATAATAAAACCTACACCTTTCTTAACTATTCCGGCATTTGAGGAACCTTTTACAAGAGTCTTAATGATTGGCTAGGTCCCAGACCACAATCAAAAGATTGGGCATCAGTATTTTTTTTAATAATAATGGATGCATCGACTAGATTTCCAGAGGCCATCCCAAGGTGCAGTATCACAGCTAAAAGAATTGTAAAGGAATTAGTCTTTTTTTAAAAATAGATACGGACTACCAATGAAGATACAGTGAGATTAAGGTTCAAAGTTCACATCTAATTAATCACGATAATGTCTTAGGAATGAAGCAATTCAAATCTACTTCAAACCATCCACAATTGCAGGGATCACTAAAAAGGTGACATTAAACATTAAATACCATGTTGAGGGCTTATAATCAGGATTATCCAGATGATTAGGGTGAGGGAATTCCATTTCCAATTTTTGTGATCAGGGATACCCCAAATTAACAGAGCAAATTCGTTCCATTGGAATTATTTTTGGGGCATTAAGTGAGGGGACCATTAAAATTGATTAAGGAGAAAATAGTAAATTAGAGTTCAAAGGCCACACGTTTGGACTAGGTCTCAAAATTTAAGGAACGATTAATAGCGCTGGGGAGTTGGTTCGCCAGCATTTAAAAGAAATGCAACATACAATAAAACAGGAAGTGGACAGGGAATAAAAAAATGCAATTTTGCGATCCGGGATAAGATATTACTGTTACTTCCAGTTGTAGGTGAACCTTGAAAAGCAAGGTTTAGTAGACCTTATAAAACACAACGGATATTGAGTGAGAGTAACTACTTGATAGGGACTCCAGACAGAAAGAAATCTCACAGCGTATGTCATGTGAATATGCTCAAAATGTACTTTGACAGGTAAGGACAGCCAGAGAACTAGGTGTTAATGATTACGGCACAGAAGGAAAAAAACAACTTCAGAGGATTCTGATTCGGATATTCCTCAAATTAAAGTGGACAATGAGGTAGTTGTTTAAAAATATGTTGCTGGAAAAGCGCAGCAGGTCAGGCAGCATCAAAGGAGAAGAAGAATCAACGTTCCGGGCATAATCCCTTCTTCAGGAATGAGGAGGGTGTGCCAAGCAGGCTAAGATAAAAGGTAGGGAGGAGGGACTTGGGAGAGGGGCATTGGGAATGCGATAGGTGGAAGGAGGTTCAGGTGAGGGTGATAGGCCGGAGAGGGGGTGGGGGCGGAGAGGTCGAGAAGAAGATTGCAAGTCAAGAAAGCGGTGCTGAGTCTGAGGGTTTGGACTGAGAAAAGGTTGGTGGAGGGGAAATGAGGAAGCTGGAGAAATCTGCATTCATCCCTTGTGGTTGGAGGGTTCCTAGGCAGAAGGTGAGTCGCTCTTCCTCCAGGCGTCATGTCGCTATGGTCTGGCAATGGAGGAAGCCAAGGACCTGCATGTCCTTGGCGGAGTGGGAGGGGGAGTTAAAGTGTTCAGCCACGGGCCAGTTCGGTTGGTTGGTGCTGGTGTCCCAGAGGTGTTGTCTGAAACGTTCTGCAAGTAGGCGGCCTGTCTCCCCAATGTATAGGAGGCCACATCGGGTGCAGTGGATGCACTAAATGATGTGTGTGGAGGTGCAGGTGAATTTCTGATGGATATTGAAGGATCCCTTGGGGCCTTGGAGGGAAGTGAGGGGGGAGGTGTGGGCGCAAGTTTTTCATTTTTTGCAGTTGCAGGGGAAGGTGCCGGGAGCGGACGTTGCGTAGGTGGAGTGTGTGGATCTGACAAGGGAGTCACGGAAGGAGTGGTCTTTCCGAAACGCTGATAGGGGTGGGGAGGGAAATACATCCTTGGTGGTTGGGTCCGTTTGGAGGTGGCAGAAATGACGAAGGATGATCCGATGTTACTGGAGAGTGGTGGGGTGGCAGGTGAGGACTAGTGGGGTTCTGTCCTGGTGGCGATTGGAGGGGCGGGGTTCAAGGGCGGAGGAGCGGGAAGTGGAGGAGATGCGGTGCAGAGCATCGTCAATCACGTCTGAGGGGAAATTGCGGTGTTTGAAGAAGGAGGCCAGTGGATTGTTCGGTATTCGAATTGGTCCTCCTGGGAGTAGATGCGGTGAAGGCGAAGGAATTGGGAATATAATCCCACCTTTTCCTCCACTACATTGATGACTGTATCGGCGCTACCTCGTGCTCCCACGAGGAGATTGAACAGTTCATCCACTTTACGAACACCTTCCACCCAGACCTCAAATTTACCTGGACAGTCTCAGACTCCTCCCTCCCCTTCCGAGACCTCTCCATCTCTATCTCGGACGACCGACTCAACACGGACGTATACACTAAACCGACTGACTCCCACAGCGACCTAGATTACACCTCTTCCCACCCTGCCCCCTGTAAATACGCCATCCTACGTTTCATTCCAGCTCCAACTCTGACATGTCCCTGGCGATGAGGAAAATTACTCAACTATATCCAGTCCCTGCACAGGAGAATAATTACAATCTGACCAATTACCACACTCTCAGTCCCATCTCGACAGACAAATTGGTGGGAATACTTTTCGATAAAGCTGTCAAGTAGCACCGAAATAATCAGGTCAGTGTGGTTTCTGATAGGTCCCCATGTGGGGATGGTGCTGCAGTGGACATATCATTGGTTTACGAATCCAGTCCAGGCCAATGATCTGGCAGCTGTTGGAAGTTAAAAATAATTAATAAAATCTCGATACCTAAAATCTGGTGTCAGTAATAGTGTCCAATGTTGATTGTAAACATCGGTCTCCTTCCCCAAGTGATCTCCCGTGCTTTCTTGGCCTAAAAGTGACTCCAGATACACAAACATGGTCTCTGAATCGGCCAAGTGAGACACTCAATAGTATCAAACTACTCTGAGGTCTTAAAGGATAAAACCTGACAGATCATCTAGCATCAGCCTCGTTAGTGGAAAAGGGAGTGAGAAACACAGTTCTGTCGACCCTGCATAGACATCCTTCCTAACATCTGAGAGCTTATGACAACCTTTACAGAGCTTTCCAACAGACTGAACAGAAACATCGGGAGAGTAGGAGGTCATTCAGCACATTGAGCTTTCCGCATACTATTTCATGGCCAAACATCTCCTCAAAGCAGTTTTCCCCACACAATGTTCATATCCCAAAATATGTTTAAACATTATGAAATATAGTGCCTTTGGCCCATCAATATTTTGGGAGTTCTCTGATAACACGTGTTTATTAAGTATGATTTGACTGCAATGTGATTCACGAACCATTTTCTATAAAGTGAACTAACATCCCTGCTTCCAATCTGTCACATCCTGTCAGAGTTTATATATCTCACTGATATCTCCACTCATTTTCCTAAAGCCCATGGAATATAGGCCCAGTCACCCCAAACTCTGCTCCCACAACTAACTGTCATCCCAGAGATCAGTCTGTCATCCTTCACTGCACTCCATCAATGTCAGATTTGCCCTTTATTAGCTAAGGACACCAAAACTGCACACAATACTCCACAATGTTCGAGATGGGGTCCCACCAAGGCCCTGTACAGTTGCAGTAAATGACCCTTACTCCTGTATTCTAAATCACCCTGAAATGAAGGTGAATAAACCATTTATCTTCCTACCTGCTTTCTGCTCCTGCAATATTGCTTTCAGTGACTAGTGTACAGGGAGATCCAGATTCTTTTCAATGTTACAGCTCCCTACTTGCTGGGTCTACGTACACTGAAAAACAGCGCGCCAATGCCATTCCCAGTATTGACTTCCGTGTTCAGAACTCACTGCCCTACATGGACTCGGAATGCTGCGCAGAAATAAACAAAAATGCAGCTTAAGTTCACTTATATATCAACAAATTTCAACCAATCCCTTTTCAAATGATAGGCTGCCATTCAATTGATCCCATCAATGTACACAACCTCTCATCTCTGCCATTGCTCTCCATCTGCCAGGTATTTGCCCAGTCACTCCACTTGTCTCAATCAATCTGGAGCCTTTTTGTCATCCTCCTCATCCACTCACAAGCTGACATCGTTTAGAGCTGTCAGCAGTCTTGGAAATATTGCAATTGAGCCCCTCAACCAAAGATATGATGTGTATTTGGAATAGTTGGATGCCAAATCTCGATCCTTGTTATATCCTCCAAGCCTTCCATTCAAAAAACATGGTTTTATTCCTACTCACTGTTTCCTGCCAACTCTCCCATTCTAAAACCATGACCATATATTAGCCCCAGTCCCATAGGATTCGAATTTGCACAATAGGCTTGGGGCTTTATCGAAAGTCTTTCTGAAAATCCAATCCTATTGCGTTGATACCTTCTCCATAATTTTGCTAAAAGCCATTTTCCCAAACATGATTCCTATTTCATAAACCTCTGTTGACTTTGCCTATGCCCATTAATTTCAGTCCAATATTTTCTCTGAAATGTTTTAGTTACTAATTTCATTCTAATCCCTTTTTCTCTCCAGACTAAAGTTCCCGAGTATTGCGAGGAAATGTTATTTTTGTTTTTTCTTCTTCTGTGAAGGCATAACCGAAGTATTTGCTCCATTGATCTGCTATTTACCTGTCCTCAATTATCTGGTATCAGACTGTAAGGAAGCTGCACCTTTTTCTCTTCATTTTGCCATTGGCGTATTTTCAGAAGATATTACAAGTTCACTCATATACACTGTGATAAGATATTCTTCAGAAAACCATCAATTCCTATCTTAAGCTGCTGAATGATTGACCTTCCACAGCCATATAATCACAGAAGCACAGACTCTGTACTATCAGAAATACAGCACGGTCTACATTAGCCCCACTTTCCAACACAAAACCTGTCGCCGTGAATCTTATGGCATTTCAAGGGCAAAACCATGTATTTTCTAATGGTTTTGAGGTTACCATGACAATTCCCTCTCACGAAGTGCATCCCAGACCCAAACACACTTTGCTTCAAAAACAGTCCTCAAATCCTCACTAAGCCTCAAACCCTTCACTTCAAAAGTGTGTCCCTTTGATTAAAAGGACCAGCTGCTGTCTATCCACCCCATCCATATCCCTCGTAATCTTATCCTCCTGATTCAGGTCCCCCTTAGCTTTCTCTGCACCAAAGTAAACAATTCGAGCTTATCCAGGCTCTATCCATAGCTGATACGCTCCATCCCAGGGAACATCCTGGTGAATCTCCTCTGCACCCCCTCCAGTACAATCACATCCTTCCTGTAATGTAGCTCCCAGAATTGCACACAATATTCCATCTTAGCTAATGAAAGTTCCACATAGCTCTTATAATCTATGCTTCGATATGTGAAGGCGATGTTTACGCTCCCATACACTTTATCAAATTGTGTGTTACCCTGTCCAGCCACATTCAGAGATGTGTGGAGAAGCACCCTCTCAGCTTCCTAGTGTGTTGCCATTCATTGAGTCCTTGCCTGTCGGGTTCCTTCTTCCAAAGTGCATCACCTCATAGTTATCAGGGTTACATTCCATCTGCCATTGATCCACCCATCTGACCATTCCATCTGTATCTTCCTGCAACGTAAGGCCTTCCTCTTCACTGCCAACTACCCGGCCAATCTTTGTATCAAACACAAACTTACGTAAGACACTCCCCACCCCTCGTCCATATTCACAGCTGCATTCTTTATGATAAGGTTTAAAATCAGAAAACATCAGCTTGTAGTCCAACAGGTTTATTTGGAGACACGAGCTTTCAAAACGCTGCTTCTTCATCAGGTGGTTGCACGCTTTGATGAAGCACTTCAAAAGCTAGTCCCACCGAATATACCTTTTGGAGTATAAACTGGTGTTATGCAATTTTTAGCTTTGTCCACCCCAATCCAACACCAACACGTCCGAATCACAAATATTAAGAGACACAGCACTTATCCCCGTGGTGCACCATTGGACACTAGCCTCCAATCACACAAACAGCCCTCTACCACCACCCTCTGTCTCCTAACACTTAGTTTAATTTGGTTGCAACTTGGCAAGTCACTAATAAGTCCTACCTGTTCCCTAGTTATTCTGTTCTGCTGGAGACACTTGTAGAATATCTGGTGATTCTCCCGAATCTTTCCTACCAGTAGGTTTCCATTCCCCTGTATTAGTCACTCCCATCCAAATGATGAATTTCCTCCTTATTGCAGTCTTAACTGGCCTGTCCCAGATCCTGCCATTATTTGCCTTGAATGTGGAATAGACAGCGAGGGAAACGTTCTGTTAATTTCCAACTTGTCAAATGTTTTGTGAATTATCCAAATTTCACTGTGACCCACCTCTCATTCTTTGAAACTCTAGAGAACACAGGCCGAGATTCCTCATCAGACAATCTCACCATCTGAGGGATTAATCTGGAGAATGCCCACTGCACTTCCTCTCAGGTCAGTATATTCTTTCTGTGATTCGGTCACCAAAACTGTGCACAATACTCCAGCTACTGTCCCACCAACATGCCGTGAAACTGTTTCAACATGTCTTTACATCAATGTTCTGGCTCCCTTAAAGGAAAGCGAACCAAACTTTAACTTTCCACTTACATATATTCCTCCAAACACCCTTCACATTCATTACATTTACGAACTCACTGAGATCTTATAGAAACCCTTCCGAAAATCCAGTATATGCCAATTCTACACTTTCCCCATTATCTATGCTATAAGAAACAACTTCAAGCAATTCCGAAGTTTACCAAGTATGATTTCTCTATCAGAAATACATGCTGATTCTCTCCATTGTTGCTGCTAATTTCTAAATAGGAAAAATGTCATCCTGTGTGATAGATTCCAACAGTTTCCCGACAAATGTCAAGTTACCTGGTCTACAGTTCTCCACACTATGTCTTTTTCCCTTTGTAGCTGTTTGGATCCCTTCCATTCATCTATATTTATCCACAATAGTTTCCGGTGACTGCAGAATGTATAGGAAAATAAAACACAGTCATCGACAGTGCAATTAATACTACTATTGGTATTTATTTCTGGCATTTTCATATGAAGTACATCTGTTTCAGCAGACTTAGCAATGCTCAATCCAGCTACATGTTCAAGTACTACCTTGTTACTGATATGAATTGAGTTTGTCTTTAGCTCCAGGAGTCCGATACGATAACTTGGCATTACTGGGTGATTTTCTGAATCTTTCTCCATGAAGACAGATGCAATGTAACTGGTTATTTTGTTGGCCATTTCCCTGTTCTGCACAAGGACCTCTCCTCTCCCGATTACAAATTTCCATATTTGACTTTGCTTTTATTTTGTTTCTTTTGAAATGTAGATCGCAGATTGATGTAGTCTTTGTGGTCCAGTTTGTTAGCAGGTATGTTCTCTTTTTGATTTCCTTTTCAGTTTCATGGACTTCCATTTTTGTATCGTTAATTTCTGAGTATTCTCAGGTTTTCACAATAGCTGGAATTCTTCTGAAGTCACTTCCTACGATTAATATATTTTCTAATTTGTTATGTTAACCATCACTGAGTCACTTTCTCACTCTTTGGTGTTTGCACCTGAAATAAATAGATGTATGTTTCAGACTTTGCAGTATTTCTAAAAACACCTGGTCCTGACCAGTTATATTCAGGAACACAGCAGGAGGATAGGGGGATAGAGAAAATATTGCGGGGGCACTGTTTGACTCTTTTCTATCATCACTGGCCAACGAGTGCCGTCCTGGACGACTGGTGTATAGCGAATACTGAGCCCGTATTCAAGAAATGCTACAAAGATAAACTTGGGAACTAAAGACCAGTAATCCTAAAATCTAGTGGGTAGGTTACTTTAGAAGATTTAGAGAGACTGGATATACATTCATTTGAAAGGCAGGGTATGGTTCGGAGTAAGACTAAAATGGTGCTGGAAAAGCAGAGCATGTCAGGCAACATCCGAGGAGCAAAATAATCGATGTTTCTGGCAAAAGCCCTTCATCAAATTCAGCACAGGAGTTTGTGCGAGAGAGATCGTGACTCACAATTTTGTTGGAGTTCTTTGATAAAGTGACCAGCAACGTTGAGGAGGTCTGGGTGGTATACGTAGTATAGGTTGATTCCAGTAAGGCCTTCTGTAAGTTTCCACATGGTACTTTGGAACCTTTGGAAGGTTAGATCGCATGGAATTGAGGGGGAGCTGGCAAATTAGGTACAAAATTGCCTTGATGGTAGGAAGGAGAGATTAATATTGGAAACATGCTGATCAGACTGGAGGCCTGTGAATAGTGGAATGCCTCAGGGGTTGATGCTGACACCACTACATATTCCATATATTACATGAGAATGTACAGGCATGATTTGTAAGTTTGAAGACGGCACTAAAACAAGCGGCATCACGGAGAGTGAAGAAGGTTATCAGAATTTTCAGAAATTTCGACAGTGCTTTGATCAGCTGCAGAAGTGGGCTGAGAAATGGCAAATGGATATTAATATAGATCAGTGTAAGTTCTTGTATTTTATAAAGTCAAATCAAGTTTCGAGTTTCATGGTGAATGGTTGGGTCCTAAGGAGTGTAGTGGAACAGAGGAACCTTGGAATTGAGATGCATGATTCTCTGGAAGTTGATTCAGATGTAGACAGTGAAGAAAGCTTTTGGCAAACTGGCTTTAATCGGTTTATATCACTGAGTATCGAAATTAGAGAGTTATGATGCAGTTATACAGAATGCTAGTCAGGCCTTATTGGTAACGTTATGTTCAGTTTTGCTCACTTTGCTATAGAAAGGATGTTATTAAACTGGAAAGAGTGCAGAAACCATTTACAAGGATATTGCCAAGGTCTCAATGGTCCGAGTTACAGAAAGAGGTTCGACAGGCTAGGACTTTTTACTTTTGTATGCATGAGGCTGAGGGAGGATCATATTGAAGTTTATAAGATCATGTCAGGCATGGATAGAGTGAATGCACCCAGTCTTTTTTCCCAGGGTTGGGCAATCACAGATTAGAGAGCATCAGTTTAAGGTCAGAGGGGACAGAATTAAAGGGAACTTGAGGAACAACTTTTTAACACAGGGGCTGTTGCACATGGATTGAGAAGTGGTTGAGGCGGATACATTAACAATATTTAAAAAGCATTTGAACAAATACATGGATAGTAAAGGATTAGAAAGGTATGGGATAATGGCAGGGAAATAGGTTTAGCGTGGATGGGCATTTTGGTTGCAATGGACCAGTTTGGGCTGAAGGGCATGTCTCCGTGCTGTCTGCCTCTGTGACTCGAACAACCATTGCTTGTCTCCCACTGAATGTTATATTGTACTTTCCCAATTTACTGAAGATATCTTGACACTCTAGCCTCCAGTCTTCCATGATGTTTGACTGGAATATTTAAGCATTCTAAACTGTATGCAGACACCTTGTAAACTTTACCTTATAAATGGCATTATTCCTTAAATGCTGCTTCAGACCAAGGTTAATAATTCGTCCTTCTGACCAAACAACATCAAATCCGAAATAACCTGCTCTCTAGTTTACTTCACAACATACTCTTCAACCCAAATCATATACACTTATGGAACGTATTTTTTCACAGCTTCAGCAGTCACTTAGTTAACGCTGTTAACCATTCAATAAGACTGCGGTATCCACAATACTTGTCTATCTCATTTCCAGAGCATGTGATGCTCCGATTTTCTGCGATTGTTTTGGGTTCGAATTATAACACACCAATATTTGCTTCTTCTTGCTGTCTGTAAATTCTACCTAAACTGATTCTGTGGAAGCTGAGGGACAGGTCTGTGTCGTTATTAGTGGTAGACCTGGGCAAGACATTCAGGGAGGCTCACCTCGACGCTGAGATGATCTGGAGAAATATCCCACAATACTGGACAAGCAACAATATCCTCCTCTCTCTGTTAGGATAAGACTTACCATATACTCTCTGCTCCCTCACACTCGCTGTATATCTGTTATAGCACCTAACCCAGAACAAGGTTCACGCTCTGTCTCCAAATAAGGCTCAGGCATTACCACTCTCAGTATTGAATTCAGCAACTAATAATACAATATGGATTCAAAACTGTAGAGTGACTCATTCCAGACACCTCAAAACTCCCTCCACCTCTTCCAGCACAAACAGCATAGAACATAGAACATAGAACAATACAGCACAGAACAGGCCCTTCGGCCCACGATGTTGTGCCGAACTTCTAACCTAGATTAAGCACCCATCCATGTACCCATCCAAATGCCGCTTAAAATGTCACCAATAATTCTGACTCGACCACTCCCAAGGGCAGCGCATTCCATGCCCCCACCACTCTCTGGGTAAAGAACCCACCCCTGACATCTCCACTATACCTTCCACCCTTCACCTTAAATTTATGTCCCCTTGTAACACTCTGTTGTACCCGGGGAAAAAGTTTCTGAATGTCTACTCTCTCTATTCCCCTGATTATCTTATAAACCTCTATCAAGTCACCCCTCATCCTTCACCGTTCCAACAAGAAAAGGGCGAGAACTCTCAACCTATTCTCATACGACCTATTCTCCATTCCAGGCAACATCCTGGTAAATCTCCTCTGCACCCTCTCCAAAGCTTCCACATCCTTCCTAAAGTGAGGCGACCAGAACTACACACAGTACTCCAACTGTGGCCTCACCAAAGTCCTGTACAGCTGCAACATCACTTCACGACTCTTGAATTCAATCCCTCTGCTAATGAACGATAATACTCCATAGGCCTTCTTACAAACTCTATCCACCTGAGTGGCAACTTTCAAAGATCTATGTACATAGACCCCAAGATCCCTCTGTTCCTCCACCTGACTAAGAACCCTACCATTAACCATGTATTCCGCATTCTTATTTGTTCTTCTAAAATGAAAAGGTTTGAATGAATAAATTGGGGAAAGTCCGTCTTTCCAGGGAATCAATAACTTTAGTTAGAGCTTGAAAACCATTAGTGAATGATTAAGAAAAGTTTGGATGAGAGTTCCTTCCACTCAATAGAGTTATTTAAATCGTGAACGACTTTCCAGAAATAAAACGTAGAAGCTGACTTCAAAGTGTTTTAAAAGATACACGAACAAACGTACAAGGAGGGAATTTACCATTGAGTGAAAGTCAGTGTGGTTGCGTAACAATTTCGAATTTGTTGACTTCAGACACAAAGATATTTCATGAACACGTACAACTGAATAAGACTGAGTATAGCAAGTTCATGGATTGGTAAGGTGTGGCGTATTATTCAAGATGAATCTCTGTAAATGGAGCTGATGTCGTAAAATATCTGCAGACAGAAGTTTTATCCTAATGAGTAGGAATTGAATCGTAACTTGGAGACGCAAAACCTACTTTAAAGATTTGACCACATTCACATGATGTTATGTACATTTCGTACATTCTTAACTCCACCCAAGAAATCCACCAAGAAGACTCTGTCCTTTTGTATTGTTAACCCTCGGTACTTCTCTGCAGCACGTCATTGAAGATAAAATATGCTCAGACCAAAATTCAGTTCAATACAATATTCAAACGGTCCTATGTGATTTTTTGTTTATTATTGCAATAACCTTTGTGAGTTTGCAACAAACCGTGCAACATGAAACCAGTTCAACATCTATTTTCCCGGAATTTAACGTAGTGCACATGGGAAACGTTATCCATCTGCTGGAAAATCACCTTCGGCTCTCTCTCCACATATGTCTCTTCACGTTTTAGATACTTGCAGTATGTTTGTTGATCAAAAAGTCATTACCCAGAAAAGATCGCTTCTCAATCCACAAACACGGGTATTTTCCCATAAACTTGGCTTTGCTCAATATCAACTTCTGTCTGTATCCCTCAACCCGACGATAAATTGAAGCTGCTCCATGTGAAGCTCAAACTGAAAACTTCGGCACAGCACACCCCACTATACTGAAACAGAGATACCGTGCACTGGTCACCTTCAGCACATGAGCAACACATTAATGCTTACCTCCACATTCCTGGTTTTACCTTAACGTTTGGGAAACCGAGTTTCTCTGATTCCATGGCTAGTTAAGGGGATTATATGATCATTTTCAGTGGTTCTGTCCCCGCGTGAGGAACGTGGTGAGGTACTCATTGTAATATGCATAGATTGATGAAATGTACAATTTCATCTTTGCCTTCACTAACCCATGAGCTTTCTATTTTGTTTTGCATCTGTAGAAATCTTAAAATCTTCATCTTGAATAAACTCAATGACAGGTCTCCATTGTGTCTCTGGCATCAAACTTCAAAGTGTAAACCCCCTCTGAATTCTTCCACCGCAGTCCGCTGTTTGGGAAGTGTTCCTGTTGTGGAAAATGCACTTCCCCGTGTGTCACGTGCTGCTCCCAGTATGCGCTCTGGTACTGCCCTCATTTTCCTTCTGACACTTGCTCACTGTGTTGCTGTGATCATACAGTGACTTGGTGTCGCACGGCCCAGAAAAATGATACAGATCAAGGTTTTTGCATTGTTGCCTTCAATTGTCAGTTTAGCCTTATTTTGAATTTTGAAATTGTCTGTTCTGTACACAAGTGCGTGTCAAAAACATCTGAGCGGAAGTTCGGTGCTCCGAATAATGACATTGAGCACAATGCACTCTCCTCCAGTCTGGAAAACAATTCCTCACAGGCAATCTAATAGACAATAGACAGCAGGTGCAGGAGTAGGCCATTCTGCCCTTCGAGCCAGCACCACCATTCATTATGATCATGGCTGAACATCCTCAATTTGTATCCTGTTCCTGCCTTATCCCCATGACCCTTGATTCCACTATCCTTAAGAGCTCTATCCAACTCTTTATTGAAAGAAAACCTCCTGCTGTCTCGGGTTCTTCATTCCGTTGACTTCAAATCTTCACAGAATTCAACAGACCTTGTTACATATTCATTTTCTTATTTTTGCTCAGATCACTGTGTGCATAGTGTGACAGTGGGAGTCTACTTGCCCAACGACCTAGGGATCAGACCATAGTCTTGGAACCTTACTGTGTTATTTATCATTTCACCAACACCGGGGAGAAATCTCTGCTGCTCTGCATAATTTACGCAATTCAATTATTCATAAGGTCATAGCTTTTCCTGCATCTGTGACGAGGTGGCCGAGAGGTTAAGTCGATGGACTGCTAATCTGTTGTGCTCGAATCCCACTCTTGTTGCTGTCATCAACGGCATTTCAGTGGTGCTGTTTTCAGGTGTTCACAGCTGTCGTATTGAAATTGGAACTCCAATGGTCAGTTTATATGCATCGAAGCTAGATTAGATTAGATTAGATTAGATTACTTACAGTGTGGAAACAGGCCCTTCGGCCCAACAAGTCCACACCGCCCCGCCGAAGCGTAACCCACCCATACCCCTACATCTACATTTACCCCTTACCTAACACTATGGGCAATTTAGCATGGCCAATTCACCTGGCCTGCACATCTTTGGACTGTGGGAGGAAACCGGAGCACCCGGAGGAAACCCACGCAGACACGGGGAGAACGTGCAAACTCCACACAGTCAGTCGCCTGAGGCGGGAATTGAACCTGGGTCTCAGGCGCTGTGAGGCAGCAGTGCTAACCACTGTGCCACCGTGAAGCTGTTACAAACTTTCAAAGAATAGTTTGAGCCTGTTGACTAAACTGTATTGAAATGTCGGTTGCATTGGGATAATGAAAAGCAGCGTGGTTTTCTTTTTCAAGTCAAGTTGCTGTGACCGTTTTTTCGTATGAAAGACATCCAGGAAAATCAAAGAACAAGAGCTGCGAAGTGCATGTTTATGCAAAGGGAATCTTAATGAATGTTTTGTCAGATGAAATCTGGAGGAGGTTGAGTAGAAGTAATTCATCCCGGTGAGAAGAGCACAGCGAGACTGCACAAAATGATGGAGATATTTCAAAGGGGCAGGGCGTGGGTGTAGGGGCACTGAGAACTGGCTGTAAATGCACAGTGGAGAATTGCCGATGTGGGTGCCGTGCATGGGCACGGAGAGACTTGCAAATTGGTATCACCCTCGCCCCTTGCTCTCGCCATTGATGAATGCTGGACATAAGGCACAGATAAACGCAAGATGTGGGAAGCAAGCTCCCTCTCGTTATGCACACACTGGATGCATCACATTGAACTATGAACAACTGGAGAAATCAGCATGTTACCTATAGGGAGTGAAACTAAACAGTGGATCAATAACCGCAGATTCATGCAACATAAACATGAAAAATAATTTAAAATGTAGGGTGTCGGTTTGCTTGCTGAGCTGTAGGTTTGATATCCAGACGTTTCATTACCTGGCTAGGTAACATCATCATCAGTGGCGACCTCCAAGTGAAGCGAAGCTGTTGTCTCCTGCTTTCTATTTATATCTTTCTCCTCGATGGAATTCCTGGGGTTTGTGGTGATGCCATTTCCTGTTCGTTTTCTGAGGGTTTGATAGATGGCATCTGAATCTATGTGTTTGTTTATGGCATTATGGTTGGAGTGCCAGATCTCTAGGAATTCTCTGGCGTGTCTTTGCTTAGCCTGTCCCAGGATCAATGTGTTGTCCCAGTCGAAATTGGTATTTTTAATCCGTGTGTCGGGCTACGAGGGAGAGAAGGTCGTGTCTTTTTCGGCTAGCTGGTGTTCGTATATCCTGGTTGCTAACTTTCTTTCTGTTGTCTTACTTAGTGTTTGTGGCAGTCCTTGCATGGAATTTTGTAGATGACGTTGGTTTTGTCTATGGATTGTTCTGGGTCTTTTAAGTTTGTTAGTTTTTGTTTGAGAGTGTAGGTGGGTCTGCGTGCTTCTAGGATTCAGAGGGGTCTTAGTAGTCTGGCTGCCATGTCTGAAACTTCTTTGATATATGGTAAGGTGGTTATGTTTTCTGGCTGTGTTTGGTCTGCTTGTCGTGGTTTGTTCTTGAGGAATCTGTGGACTGTTTTTTTGAGTATCTGTTGTTCTCGAATACGTTGTATAGGTGGTTCTCCTCTGTTTTCCGAAGTTCGTCTGTGCTGCAGTGTGTGGTGGCTCATTGGAATACTATTCTGACGCAGGTTTGTTTGTGTGTGTTGGGATTGTTGCTGGTGTAGTTAAGTATTTGGTCAGTGTTTGTCGGTTTTCTGTATGCACAGGTTTGTAGTCCTCCGTTGTCCTTTCTTTCCACTGTGACATTCAGGAATGCGAGTTTGTTGTCGGTTTCTTCCTCCTTGGTGAACTTTATGCCTGTGAGGGTGTTGTTGATGATGTTAAATGTCTTGACTATCTTTTGTCATTTTGTGATGACAAACGTGTTGTCTGCGTAGCGGACCCACATTTTGCTTTGATTGTTGGTAGGGCTGTTTGTTCTCGTCTTTGCATTGCCGCTTCTGCTATGAATCCTGATAGCGGAGATCCCATGGGTGGGCCGTTGGTTTGTTTGTAGATTATGTTGTTGAAAGTGAAGTGGGTGGTGAGGCACAGGTCCACTAGCTTCATGATGTTTTCGTTGGTAATGTGATTGATGGTGGTTGGTGTGTGTGATGGTCTCTTCTAAAAGTGTGGTAAGTGTTTCCTTTGCCAGGTCTATGTTGATGAAGGTGAACAGTGCTATTATGTCGAATGAGATCATTGCTTCCACTTCCTCTACTTTGGTGTTTTTGACGATTTTTAGGAATTCCTGGGTGGAGTGGATGAAGTGTTGTGACTCTTCTATGAGGTATTTCACTCTTGCGTGTCGTTCGTTGTCCAGTCTGTAAGTTGGTGTTCCGGGTAATGAGACTATGGGTCTGAGGGGGCTCCTGGTTTATGGATTTTTGGTAGTCCGGTTCGACTTGTCCAACACATTGATCCTGGGACAGTCTAAGCAAAGACATGCCAGAGAATTCTCAGAGTCCTGGCACTCCCAACCACAATGCCATATACAAACACATAGATCCAAATGCCATCTATCAACCCAGCAGAAAACAAAGCGGAAATGACATCACCACAATCCCCAGGAACCCCATCCAGGAGAAAGATCGAAATAGAAAGCAAGACACAACAGCTTCGCTTCACTTGGAGGTCGCCACTGATGATGTTACCTAGCCAGGTAATGAAACGTCTGGATATCAAACCTTCAGCTCAGCGAGCAAACCTACACCATAAACCTCAACCTGAGCTACGAACCTTCACAAACTTTGCGATTTAAAGTGTCTTTATACGCATATCATTAATATACTTTTCATTATAATACCCGTCTGGTTGAAAGAAGAAGACACCACATTTCAAGATGGATGACAACGTTACCAATTTTGTTTTGAAATTGAGATCTATTTGATCATTTTACACAGTGAACAAGTTCATTTTAAATAAAGCAAACCACATTCTCTCACCTGGAATAAAAGTGTGATTTCAATATAAACATTGTTCTTGCTAAGGAGCAGGTACTCAACATGAAAAATAGGATGTAATTTTTATTCAGCATAGATCAATTAGCACCATTACCTTACTTCGGATTGACTGCAGTGTGCACATGCTAACTATGGTTTAAGAAAGAATGACTTTTGGAAACAATGATTCGGTGGTGACTAAAAATAATATTAGGTTCTCATGATGCAGATATTCCACCAATGGCTCCAATGGTGGAAATGTTCAGTGGGCAGTATTTCTATGATGGTAAAGACGTATGTGAGCTGCCAGGGATGGGAGCTTCCACCTCATCTGGAGCAGCGTCTTTTGACGTGGACCAGGGAGCATTATCGCATCAATCTGGGAGTTCCAACCACACCTGGAGAAGCTTCTATTGACATGGAGCAGCAGGAAGCACTGGCACCTCCGAATGCAAGATCTAACATCATTTGGAGCAACTTCAGTTGGCATGGAGCAGGGAGCTTTGCGAGATCCATTTGGGAGCTCCACTCTCAGCTGGAGCAGCTTTTAATGACATGTAGCAGCAGGGAGCATTAGGACATCAGAGTGATAGATCCAACCTCAACTGGACCGCTTTTATTGACATGCAGTAGGGAATATTGGGACATCAGACTGGGAGCTCCAACTTCAAGTAGAGCTGCTTCTATTGACATGGAGCAGCAAGGAGCATTGGAACGTCAGATTGGGAGCTCCAACATCACCTGGAACAGCTTGTATTTAAATGGAAGAGGAGGGAGGATTGGGACATTAGTCTGGGGGAAAGGATATTAAACTCTTTTAATCAAAAGTAAAATATGTTTCAACACCTCAGATGTGAATTGATTTATGAAGAATCTTTCCCGGGAAAATAATTAATTCTTTAGATAGTAAAGACAAGTCCTGCAAATATTCAACTCAGGAAAACGCATTGGCCCAGAGAGAAATGGGAGTGATGTTTCATGTCTTTGTCTTTTCTTTTCTGGCCGACCCTGCACTGGATTACATCACCGGAAGGACGTTTTCACTTATTTCCTGCAAATACGGACAGATCACTAACGTAATCTTACGTTGAAAATTAATGGGAATATGTGATGTTAGGCTGGAGTTTACCTCAAATTATGGTGAAAACGCAGCAAAGTCAGTTGCAATTTCCAAGATCAGCAGTGACCTTATTGATTGGCTGATCAGATTGTGAATGGTCGTTTTTTTTAGGACAATTTGAAGTGAATCAATGATGGTGATTATCTTTGTTTTTTGTTCACCTTGTGACTGTTACTGTTATTGCTCATGTCCTTGTTAACACCACAGCTCTGCAGCGTGTAAAATCTCAGCTGTGCATCTGACCAGTGGTACAACCATTCGTATAGCTGGCTACGGATCAGGTGGTTGTAGGTTCGACTTTTACTTTGCACAAGCGCATTATGGAGATTCATCACACATCCAACCTAATCATTTTTGTTATGCTGAGGTGGGTAATATTTGACATTTTCATCTCCACGAACGAAAATTCTTTCACTGTCTTCGACCAGTTAAACATTGCCAAGAGCTATCTGAGTAAAAATGACACAGCACCATATTGAATTGACCACACGTATTTGCAAGCCCCAGAGTTCCATGCACTGCTTCTTCATTAGGTGTTTGTCAACTGTTGGAATCTAAAATGGCTTTGTGTGATTTTTAAAATTTATCCACCCCAGTCCAACCCCAACACCTCCACGTCATGGCTACCATCGACACCACGAACGGTCGGTTAAAGTCCAGATGATCTTCCAAAAGATCGCGCATATTGACACACACACCAAGTTTCTGCAGAAAAACACCCACCAGATGAAGGAGCGTCTATCCGAAAGCTAGTGCTTCCAAATAAACCCGCTGGACTCTGTCCTGATATTGTGTAATTTTTAACTTTGTCAACTCAACTCAAATACTGGCACTTCCATATCATAGACAACATCAGTCATGTCCCACCGTTGTCAGAGAAGGCAATCCTGGAGTAGCCGCACACATTGCTCATAGGTACGTTTCATTTTCAGAAACCAATGCACTCAATTGATACAGCTCCTATGTATGAAAAGCACAGAAAAGAAATTTTGAGACTCAGTTTTGACAATATTTTGAAACTCTTTGGAAAGTGGAATCAGAGGAGAATGAAAACTAACTGTCCGACTGTGCAGAGAGAGGGAAGGCACTTTTCCCTTCTTTGATGAGCTGGGGTATTGACTGATCTAAGGCATGAAACAGATTCCTGGTCGAGCTGCGCTCTCTGCATCAGGAACAACAGGTTCTGTTCTCCTGAACGGTAATGAAACCCAGGCCACTCAGTTAAAGCGCTGAATACTAACCACTAGACCACCAGGGATGAGGGCAGGAGCCGTTGCACCGTTTCTTCATAACACAGTTTTTGGAATTATGTCACTGCAGATATGTTTCCCCTCAAAAATGATTGAATTATCGAGTGTTTACAGCACTGATCTGGGTCCCTTCATCTCGTTTCCCAGCACTTGGTCTGTAACCTTGTGAACTCTGACGTTTCATTTGAATGACAAGTTCTCTGGAACGTTTTAATCTCGTAAAACACAATAAATGGGATTAAAGTTTGAGATGGGAACTGAATCCCATTTTTACCCATAGACTGAAGCACAGCAGACACATTTCCCCAAGTGTGACACAGGCCTCGGGAGAAAACAAGCAGAAAGTAAGATTTCACCGACTTGTCTGATGTTGTCCCATTTCTGAGTTTAACACCAATGTCTGGTTACAGCAAAGAAAGGAAGCATTCATCTCCTCCCGTCCCAGTGTTCCTTACCCATTGTTTCCCCATTACTCTGTATTTATACTGCCGTTCTTGCTGCCAAACGTGATCACTGCTCACGCCCGCTATTTCCTGTCCTGTCTAACGTTTTGCCCCAAGTTCTTGGAATGAAAAACAGGAATGGCCTATTTCAAGCACTTTTCTAGCTTACAAGGACAGTGTTATCACCACTGAGCAAGCACATTGCCAGCTCAGAGAGAAGGTCTCATCCTTTAGAAACTGAAAGACAAAGATGATTGGATATCTTCAGTGTTGTAAACCAAGCAACAAGACTGGAATAGGGCCGAGGGGTTCACGCACAGAAGGTTGGGTGAATAGAATGGTGAATCTCATGGTGTCCTGGGTGATGTTAACAGAAATCTTCCCTGGTAGTATAGTGATGAGGATTCAGTGATTTCACTGTCATGGCTTGTTAAAGGTTAACGTTTACAGTAATCAATATGAAATACGGCTTGATATTTCGAAGCAGAATGATGTTGTGCAGCAGACAGAATCGTTTCCCTGCATGACCTAATGAGAGAGCTCAGAAGAGCCAGGAGGAGACATGAGAGCCACGAGGAGATATTAGAAGTTGTTGGCGGATAGGGTCAGGGTTAACCCTCAGGCTTTCCATAGGTATGTCAAGAATAAAAGAATGACGAGAGTTAAATGAGGTCCAATCAAGAATAATGGTGGGAAGTTGTGTGTGGAGTCAGAGGAGACATGGGAAACACTAAATAAATATTTTTCGACAGTGTTCACGATATAAAAAGAAAATGTTGACGAGGAAGATACAGAGATACTTGCATCTAGACTCGAAAAGATTGAGGTTCACAAGGAAGAGATATTAGAAATACTGCAGAGTGTGAAAATAGAGAAGTCCTCTGGGCCGGATGGGATCTATCCTAGGATCCTCTGGGAAGCAAAGGAAGAGATTGCCAAGCCTGTGCCATTGATCTAGAAACCATCATTATCTACAGGAGCAGTGCCTGAGGACTGGAGGATAGCAAATGTGGATCCCTTGTTCAAGAAGGGTAGTAGAGACAACCCTGGTAATTACAGACCAGTGAGTCTCACTTCAGTTGTTGATAAAGCGTTGGAAAAGGTTATAAGAGATAGGATTTTTAATCATCTATAAAAGAATAATCTGATCAGGGACAGTCAGCACGGTTTTGTAACGGGTAGGTTGTGCCTAACGAAACTTATGATTTTTTTGACAAAGTGACCAAACAGGTGGATGAGAGGAAGCAGGTTGATGTGCTCTATATGGATTTCAGCAAGGTGTTCGATAAGGTTCCCCACAGTAGGCTGTTATACAAAATGCTTAGGAATGGGATTGTGGCAGACACAGCAGTTTGAATCAGTAATTGGCTCGCTGAAAGACAACCGAGGGTTGCAGTTGATGCAACATGTTCATCCTGGTGTCCAGTTACTAGCGGCATTCCGCAAGGGTCGATATTCGGTCCACTGCTATTCGTCATTTTTATAAATGACCTGGATAAGGGCTTAGAAGGGTGGGTTAGTAAATTTGCGGACAGCACTACGGTCGGTGGAGTTGTGGATAGTGATGAAGGATGTAGTAGGTTGCAGAGAAACAGAGTGAGGATGCAGAGCTGGGAAGAGAGGTGGCAAATAGAGTTTAATGTGGACAAGCGTGAGGTGATACACTTTGGTTGGAGTAATCGGAATGCAAAGTACTGGGCTAACGGTAAGATTCTTGGGAGTGCAGACGAGCAGAGAGATCTCGGTGTCCATGTACACAGATCCCTGAAAGTTGCCACCCTGATTGACAGGGTTGTTAAGAAGGAAAATAGAGTTTTGGCCTTTATTAATAGAGAAATTGAGGTCTGGAATCAGAAGGTTATGCTGCAGCTGTACAAAGATCTGGTACGGCCACATTTGAAGTATTGTGAACAGTTCTGGTCACCGCATTTTCAGAAGGATGTTGACGCTTTGGAAAGGGTGCAGAGGGAATATTCTAGCACGTTGCCTGGTATGGAAGGAATGTATTACGAGGAAAGACTGAGGCCCTTCAGGCTGTTCTCGTTAGAGAGAAGAAGATTGAGAGGTGACTTAATTGAGATTTAGAAGATAATCAGAGGGTTAGATAGAGTGGACAGGGAGAGTCTTTTTCCAAGAATGGGGACGGCAAACACGAGGGGTCATAACTTTAAAGTGAGGGGAGATAGGTATAAGACAGATGTCAGAGGTAGTTTCTTTACTCAGAAAGTAGTTCGGGCATGGAAAGCTTTGCCTGTAACGGTGGTAGATTCGCCAAGATTAAGTGCATTTACATCGTCATTGGAGAGGCATATGGATGTACATGGAATAGTGTCGATGGGATGGGCGTCAGATTAGTACGACAGGGCGGCGCAACATCGAGGGCCGAAGGGCCTGTACTGCGCTGTAATATTCTATGTTCTATATGCTGCAGTTCCACATCAGCAATGTCATCGGCAATTGCCTGACGTTCAATCAGTTTAAAACAAGAACGGAGGGGGCGTCAGGAAAACGGAAGGGGAATAGTGGTTTGTGAGAGTTAACTACATGCCTCGTGGAGCCAGGTACAATGTAGATTCTGAATATCGGTTTTCCTGTTTACCTTGGTATACTGATCACTACGGATCAATGACCCAATATTGTCTGCCCTTTGTGTGTTGTTCTTTGTACATTTCACCTCGGTTCAGTGCTCCGGGGGACCACGCTTTTTTAAATTTGGCACATTTTACTCAGGTCGGTTTTGCAGCTTCATATAAAGGCCAGCAATTTTAGGAACAAATAGTCACCATTCAGACCATCAAGTCTGCTCCACTATTGAATGGTTTCATATCTGATCTGATAACCTTGAACTCCGCTTTCTTGCCTTTCCCCATAATGCTTGATGTCTTTGCTGCTTGAAGATCTGCCGATCTCAGCCTCATTACACCTAATGACACTTCCTCAACAGCCTTCTGCTACAAGAAAGTCCACTGATACAGAACTATCTGAGAGAATAAATGCTTCTTCATCTCTATTTTAATTGTGAGATCGGCATTCTAACACAAAGTTAGAAATCACACAACACCAGGTCATAGTCCAACAGGTTTAATGCAAGCAATAGCGTTTGGAGAGCAACTCCTTCATCAGGTGGCTGTGGAGTACACAGTGGTAAGATACAGAATTTATAGCGAAAGGTTACATTGTAATGTCACTGAAATTATACATTGAAAAATACCTTGATTGCTTGTTAAGTCTTCCATCTGTTAGAATGACTATGTAAGGTTCATTTCTTTCTGATGTAAATCGAAAAACGTTCTTTTAACAGTTACATTCTCAGGTGGACTTTACGAATTAGTGTCAGCACAGATAATATGTTGAAGGGATTAGTCCATTTGTGCTGCGTCCTTGCCATAATGTTTAGACTGACTCTAATCTAAAAAAAAGCAACACGCTGCAGGCAAGAATGCCTTAAGACATGGTACATTGGTGAAGCTGAGCAGAGGCGACCACAACGGAATGGGCGCTGCACATTAATCAACAGACAGGTGTGCCACTTCTCAGTTGGAGAGCACTTCAGTGACCCAGGACATTCGACCTCGGATCTTTGGGTGACAATCCTCCAAGGCGGTCTTCGGAACAGGCAGCAGCTAAAAGTGCCCCCACAGAGACTGATAGCTGAATTCGGTACCCATGGTCATTGGTTTCATGTCACAGTACAGGTGATCCCATTGCCATATCTACAATCAGAGACCCTCCTACACACACACACACACACACACATCCGTCTGTGGAGTGAAATTGTACTTCCAGAGTTACATTGTACTTTGCTCAAAAACTGCATGAATCCATGTAAGTCTCTGGTAACTCATTTTTAGAAATTAGAATCAGTCTAAACATTATGGAACAGACAGCAGCAGAGGGGGGCAAAACACCAGTTGTTAAACTTCACCTGAGAATGAAATTTTAAAATAAAAATGTTTTGCGCTTTGCATATGAAAGAAGTGAAGCTAATATGGTCATTCCAACAGATCGGAGACTTAGCAAACAATCAAGGTATTTTTCAATGTACAATTTCAGTTACATCACACTGTAAACATATGCTATAAATTTTGTGATTTACAACTGTGGACTCCACAATCACCTGATGAATGAGCAGTAGTCCGAAAGCTAGTACTTCCAATTAAACCTGTTGGACTATAACCTGGGGTTGTATGATTTTCAAATTTGCATACCCCAGTCCAAAACCGGCATCTCCAAGTCATTCGATACGAGGTGCTCTGGTCACAGAACCAAACTTTCTGCATCCAACTTATTAAATCCTTGAAAATACCTCTATGTTTCAATAAGGATCATTTTGTAGTACTGAGTCTCAGCAGGCAAAGGCAACTGATTTCAGCGTTTCTTCCCATTTGATTTCATCTCCTCTATGAAATTCTCACTGACTCTGACAGAACTGCTACCTTTGCTGTTTTGTAATGTCAGGAACTCATGTTCAATTTCAGATTTCCATAAGGAACAGCATTTTTTTTTTTCCCTGACTGGAAATCAACATTGGGAAATAGCAGTGAGACAGCTGCATTTCAGCACGTTCGCACCAAGGACGACATATGCAATGCTTGGAGCTTTTCTTGATGACTTTGTTTTTGCCTGTTTTGTTCAGTTGAAAAATGACAGTTTTTGAGTTTTTAAAAGCATGGCGAATGGTCCTTCAGCCTATTGCATCATTATCAGTTATCAAACATTTGGCTTGGAAACACAGTTTTCAGACGTGACTCGTCGCCTGGTGTGTTCTAACATTTCAAGTCTTAGATAAATTGTTATTCAATTTCTTAAGGACTTGAGTGGAACAAGATACATCTCTGTGAACGAACAGTCCTGAAAGACAAACTCTTTCTCGGAGCCATTTGTCAGTTTTCCTCATGATGCTGTTGAAAATGTTTCTGCGCTCACATCTGAATTGGTTTCCCCTGTTTCTTCCTCAGCTTCCTCCTTCTTTCTATTAAATGGTTTAGACTCCAGTACAGACACAAGGTGCAGGTTGCGGAAGTCACGTGTTTGTACTTTCATTAACACTCTGTCTCGCCGGGAGCTGCAGACCTTCCCCACGCTGATTCAGACAGCTCTGTCCTTCCTGTGACATTTCCCATGGAGAATGGAAGGACAGGCATTAATAACCCACACTTGGAAACGGAGCGACAGTTTTAAAACATTTACAGTGCCCCAGCCAGGAATTGAGTTCTTAACTCCCGCATGACATACGGCGACACTAACCACTATACTAGCAAGGAGAACAGTTTCAAAGGAGACACTTCAGCCCATTGTGGTTGCATTTGTCAAAAGCAACTGCTTCACGACCTGAATGCTTTAGCCCATAGCCTTCCAGGTATTGGCAGATCATATTCACATCTGCATATTCCTTCAGGTTATAAGGGTTGCTGCCTCTCTGACCCTTACAGACAGTGTGTTCCAAATTCGAACACCCGCCGGCTTTTACCACTTTTCTACACATCTACTTAAACCTTTCTGTCTTTCTCATTAAATTTCTGCCCCACTGTAATCGTTCTTTCCATTGATGGGAAACCCTTCTTTCAGTCTACCATGTCCATACCCCTCACAAACTCCTCTGCACGGTGACAAACAACCCCAGTTTGTCCTGTCTCCCTTCATGACTGAAACTCTTCAGCCTAGACACTATCCGAGTGAATCTCTCCTGCAACTTTCCCAGTGCGATCACGTCCCTGGACAATTCGAGCAATGAGCCGAATGAGCATATTTCCATTCTGTAACAGCATCGGGGGTGGCACTGCAGCATTTATTGCCTTCCGGTTTGGAGTCACGTGAACGCCACACCAGATAAGGACGCGAGTTTCCTTCCCTCAAGGACGTCAGTGAAACAGATGGGTTTTTCAGACATCGTATTCTTAATTCTAGGCATTTATTGCATTCACATACTATCATCGTCGTGGTGTGGTGGGAATCGAAGCCGTCTCCACAGAACATTACCTGACTTTGCTGTGTGAAAAATCCAGTGATAATTCCACTAGGCAATCGCAGAAAGCCCTCATGGGGAATCTTTTCCAATAGAGTTTCTTTCCCCCAGTTATTCCTTGTGCCCTTTTATTGAGCCTCACGCTCCAATAATCTCTGGTCCATGTCAGTAAAAGCTGCTAAAAGAGAATTGATCTCACAGCCACGATATCCAAACAGATCGAATGATTTGAAGGTGCCAATGAAGACATTGGGGCAACAGTGAGTGCAACGGCACAGACTGGATGGTATCAACGTGAAAGTGTATGTTAGATTGTGCAATGCCTCAGTCAAATGGGATGAGGGACGGAAAAGAGAGTTAGGGAGAGTGCGAGGGAGACACATCTTCGAGAACTTTTGGGTTTAAATCCTGATACATGAAACGCAGAAATATCAGAGAACAAAATTCGATGGAAAACAGATCATCACCTCGGAAAATATTATCTTGTAAAAACGTTTAATTTCTGACCGTGTTTCACCAAAAGTAAAACTTTGAGAGAACTGACCGCCATGATGTGGATTCTAGCCAAGGTCGCTGCAATCACAATGCAGAAGGCGAACTACTAAATGGTTACAGCACTCCACAGACCACACTTGTAAACTGCAACCAGGATGGTAGCAGAGGAAATGTCAGGAAGAATGTACAATATAAGGACTTAGCGATAGGCATGTGGGAACGCAGAATGAACCGAATCTTTAACTTTAGCATCCCCAGAGACTGTGGAGATTCCATGAATGAGAGCACAGGAGAATGGGCTTAATGAAACTCTCCAAACTTTAGGGAGAGTGCAGAATATTGTTGAAACGTATGCTTCAATAGCATTATATTTGAACATCGGCTACTTCATCACTTTGCCCACACAAGGCAGGACCAACTGCTACAGGCAATCACACATAATCCCAGTTCCAGACCCGGAATCAGAGAAACTCTGTGAAGCATGGACGAAGATCCAATTGGAAACTGGGATGGAATGACAGGAGAGAGGCGCATGTATTTCCGAGGTTGGGACAGCTCCTGGTCAAAAGCGGGGCGGAAGGGAATACTTGCCCCATTTATAATATTATGACCATAAACAGTACATGTTGCTGAGACAGCCGATTGGCGCATCCAAAGCGTGTGGAGACTTTAACTTTCGGTTGGCAAGGTGCGAAATTTCATTTTCCTGTTTGGATCAGTGGTTTTGACATTGGCATCTGCTTTTGTTCGCATCAACTCAGAATCAGCTTCTTGTTCCCAATAAATACTGCAACCTGGAGAAGGTGGTGTTGTGGTTATAGACTGAACTAGTCATCCTTGGGGACTCAGACGCGGTACTGGTAATGTTAAAGTTCGATGAATAAAACCTGGAATGGAAGCCTGACCTCAGGAACAGAGAACATGCCTTTAATTTCCTGCAATCCCATTCATGCATGTTACTTATACAGGGGATGCTACCATCTTTACCCAATCCTGCCTACTTGTGTCTCCAGGACCTGAACGAAATAGCTGACCCTTGATCCGAGAATGACGACCCTGTGGGAAAGCAGGCCATTCGGCCCTTCCAGTCGACACCATCTCTCTGAAGAACATCCTAGCAGACACACACTCCATAACTATTCCGTTCCCCTTCATTTCCCATGGCTGATCCCAGCACCTTGCACACCTTCGTATGTGGGAGGAAACTCACACAATCAAAGAGAGAATGTGCAAACTGCACACAGTCACACGAGACTGGGATCGAATCCATGTCTCTCGTGCAGCGAGACAGCAGCGAATCAGGATGAACAACAAATGCTGTCCTGACCAGCGACATCCACACCCTGTAGGTGTATCAGGAAGAATAAAAACACATTCACAACATGGACAACGGGACTTATGTCTGCGTGGGCATGATTTCAACCAATCGTTCATCCTGGGTAGATACAAGGACACCGATATCACAGAGAAACCAGCGCAATGTGGGATTTTTTACTTGCTGAAGTGGAAACTCATCTACTCAGTCAAATTGGGTACAGACAGTTCATCAGTCCCGTGTATGGGAAGGGCTCAATGAGCAGAAGAACCTCCAGAGTAACCAGCAAGATTACATATTCCAGAAAGAGATCAATTAAACTGTTAACGCTGCTGTTAATCCCAACCAGGTGCCAGTTTCATAGCGTCAAAGTCATAGACTCACAAACAGGCCTTTCACTCCTACCAGCTCATACTGAACATAACGCCAAACTAAACGAGTCGCATATAATGGCTCTTGTGACTGCTGAGGTTTAATAATGCCCTTGTGATATTATTACTGCATTGTTAATATGAATGTCCAGATATAATTCTGGACACCGGATCAAACCCTGCCATGGCAGATGCTGGAATTTTATTTAAATAAATACCTAGAGTCGAATGATGATGTTGAATCAGTTGTTGTAGATCTGCTTCCCTAATGCCTGATATGGAAGGAAACTGCCATACTTATCTGGTCTGGCTGGTATGTGACTCCAGATCTATAATATCGTGGTTGATTCTGATCTTCCCTCTGGGCAATAAATTATGTACTAGGCATGAATGAATAGCTTTTGTTAATCCCACTGAAACATTCCACTTCATTTATCGACCGAAATATCTTGTAAATATTGTAAATGTACATTCATTCATCACTGCCTCAGGAAGTGAATTGCACACATAAACCATCCTCTGTTGAAAAAAGCCTCTCATGTCTTATTTTAAATCCCTCTTTTCACTTTAAACATTTGCCGTCTCGTCTTGATGTGCCCCTCCTTGGAGAAAAGACAGTTCAAGTTAACTCGAGCTGAGCTCTCAATAATTTATAAATTTCTATCAGGTCACCTTTCAAACTTCAGTGTTCGAGTGAAAATAATCTCAGCCTATCCAACCTTTTGTTATAATTCAAACATTCCCCACTAGCCAGACACTGGTATCCCTGTTCTAAACCTACCCCAGCTGAATAATTTCCTTGCTGTTACTGGGCGACAAACACTGGACACAGTATTCCAGAAGACGCATCAACCAATGTCCTATTCAACTTCAACATAACGTACCGACTCCTACGCTCAAAGGACAGAGCAACGAAGGCAAGATGACATTTTTTTAACCATTCTGTCTATATATGAACCAAACTAAAATGAATTATGTACTAGCATCCCTGGCCTCCGTGTTCCACAACGCGATGCAACGCCCGATCATTAATTGTATAAGCCCTACTCTTATTTGATGTAGCAAAATGTAATACCTTCCATTTATCTAGATTAAATTTCATCTGACATTTTTCAGCCCAAAGACGGAATAGATTAACATCCTTCTGGAATCTTAGATCACCTTCTTTACAGTCTCCAATTCTGCTGTCCTCTGCAAGCTTATGAGCTATGGCTTCTATGAGTTCTATTGTTTTCTCATATAGGTCAACGATTTTTAATTATTTGTCGTGGCCATCATTTAGTAGTTTGCAAATCAGGTAACAACTAGTCATGTAGTTAACCATGAGGAAGAAAGCCATAGACTGCAGGGAGATTGGAAACAATTGGCAAGAAAATGTGCTGAAAGGAATTCAATCCAGTGAAGTGGGTGATAATGAATTTGGGGAGGAACAATGATAAAAGTGTGACTGTTAACAGTAACAAAAGAGAAATTGGAGTAGGCATTCACGAATGTTTGAAGGTGATTGGACAAGGGATCAAGTGGTCTCGATGGGTTGGAGATACTTTCTGTTCTTGACAGCAGGTGGGAATATATAAGAGCAGGGAAATGATGCTGGAACTTTAGCAACGGCCTATTCAAGATCAATGGAGAGGGGAATCAGATGGACGGAAGTCCGTACTGCCAGTTCTGGAAATCAGAATTAAGATTAGAGTGGTGCTGAAGAAGCACAGCACATCAGGCAGCATCCGAGTTGCAGAAAAAAATAACGTTTCGGGCAATCGCCCTTCATCAGGAATAAAGCTGGGAGCATCGAGGGTGGAGAGATAAATGGGAGGACTGAGTCTGGGAAGAATTTAACTGAGAGTGCCAGAGGTGGATAGAGATGGGGTTAAATGTGATAGGTCGAAGAAGAGGGTGGAGCGGTTAAGTGGAAAGGAAGATAGACAGGTGGGAAAGGTCAGTAGGATGGTGCCAAGTTAGAAAGTTGGAACTCGTATAAGGTGGCCGTGGGGAGATGAGGATACTGGTGAAGACCACGTTGATGCCCTGGGGTTGAGGGTCCCGAGGTGGAAGATCTGGCGTCTGGTGGTGAGGGAACGGCGGTGCAGGAGACCCAGGAACTGCATGTCCTTGGGAGAGTCGGGGGGGGGGGGGGTTGGTAATTGATGTTTTTGGTCATGGGGCATTGGAGTTGAATGTTGCGGGTGCCCTGGAAATGTTCTATGAAGCGCTCTCCGAGAATGTGTCTGTTGGCCCCAATGCAGAGGAGACTGCATCGCGAGCAACAGATGCAATAAATGACATGTGTGGAAGTGCACATGCACATTTGATGGATGTGGAAGGATCATTGGAGCCTTGAAAGGATGTAAGAAGGAAGATGTGGGTGCAGGTTTTGCAATTCCTGTGGTGGCAGGGGAAGGTGCCGTGAGGGGAGGGTGGGTCATTGGAGGGCCTGGACTTGACTAGGTAGTCGTGGAGGAAACAGTCTTTGTGAAAAGTGGATAGGGGTGGGGATGGAAATATAAATTTCCCTGTCACTGCAGATATTGCAAAATCTGCACCCACATCTACCTCCTCACCTCTGTCCAAGGCTCTAATGGAGGCTTCCACATCCATCAAAGTTTCTCCTGCACTTCCACACATGCCATTTCTTGTATACGTTCCTGCCGATGCGGTCTCCTCTTAAGTTGGAGAGAGGAGATGGGTTCTCACAAAACATTTCAGAGAATATCTCCAGGATACCCGAAATAATCCACCCCTGTGCCCCATGGCTAAACTTTTCAACTCCCCCTCCCACTCTCCCGAGGGCATGCAGGTCCTGGGCCTCCTGTATCGCCACTGCCTCACGACCCGATGCCTGGAGGAAGAAAGCCTCATCATCCACCTTGGGACCCTTCAACCCCATGGCATCAATTTGGACTTCACCCTTTGCCTCATTTCCCCTCCCCCTACCTTACCCCAGTTCCGACTTTCCAGCTCAACACCATCCGCCTGACCTGTCCCACCTGTGCATCTTCATTCCCATCTATTCACTCCACCTACTTCTCTGACATATCATGTTCACCCCCGCGTGCATCCACTTTCAGCACTCTCAGCTACCTTCTCCCAAGCCCCATCCACTTCCCATTTGTCTCTCGATCCCATGTGCTCCCAGTCTCATTCCTGATGGAGGGCTTTTGCCAGAAACGTCCATTCTTTCCTGCTCCTCAGATGCTGCCGGACCTGCTGTGCTTCTCCAACATCAATCTAATTGAGGGGAGTCAGTTGATTGAGAGGGTTTTCGGATATTTTCTATTGTTGACCACAGGCTGTGGATGATAGTAGAACTTTAGCAACCACCAGTTTAGGGAACAGCTAAAGGACTGAGCACAAGTCTGGTCACGGCATAAATCAACATTTTTCTTAAAATTGTCAGATAAAAGATGTAAGGCTGAAGTATGCAACTTTGCCCATCAAGACCATTTCACCAATGAGTTTCTCACTGATTCCTTTCCAAGTCAGGGTGCTATGGGCCTTGGAGGGTAACTTGAAAATGGTGGCATTTCGTTGTACCTTCCAACCTTGTCCTTATAGTCAGTATAGCTGTTGAGCTTTGAAGGTTGTCAAAAATGCCCGAATGACTTACTCCAGTGCATCTTATAGTTGGTGTACTCTGCTGCAATTGTGCCTTAGCGGTGAAGGGAATGAATATTGCAGGTGTTGAAGAGGGTACATTCAAGTGACTGCATTGTCGTGGACGGTGTCCAGTTCCTGAAGTGTTATTGAAGTTACACTTCAATGGAGAGAGTTATATTCCACGTCTCATTTGTGCCTTGCAAACGATGTAGGATTCACAGAACAATGATTTGGGTTTATAATCAAAAAATGTCTCAAGAACATGTTATTGTTGTCAAAGTGTTTATGTAGCCAGTTTCTATAAGCTTTTTCCCCGAAATAATAGCTCTGTGGACGATTACACGGAGTAATTTGTTTACAGTAAAGTTATTGAATGTCAATGAGATATGATTAGATTCGCATTTGTCAGAGTGATCATTACTCTATTTCGTCCTTGTGTGGACCAGTCTGATTCCAGTCGCTGTCTGATTTCAAATCCAATTGCCGTCTGGGCTTGAACGTTCAACCGTTTCTTCCCATAAATGTCTCCGCCTGCCGTAATAATATTAAGGACGCTGCAGGGGACAGCAGAGATTAATGAACATGTTGTCAACACTGGAGAAAATGGAGCTTCGTGGAATGATTGGTTCGGCTGGGATTATTCTCCTTGAAACAAAGGAGAGGGAGGGGAGCTCTATAATCACATAATAATATTTATGAACGTTCAATATTCATGGGATCTTGACAGGGTAGTTACGGGCAGGTGATTCACCCTCTGGTATGAGGAGAGTACCAGAGGACATGAAGTCAGAATTAGATATTGCCTATTTAATTCAGAAATGAGGGGTAATTTCTTTGCTCAGGGGTTAATGAATCGGTGGAACTCCTTGCCGAAATCGTTGTTGAGGCTGAGTTGTTGTGTATTTTCAAACTGTGCCAGACAGATATTTAACCAGAAAGATGATGAAGCTTTGTCGAGGCAATGCTGGAGAATGGAGTTGAGGATTATCAGATCAGCCATGAGTTCATTGAATGGTGGAGCAGACTCGATGGGCTGAATGGCCGACTTCCAATCCTGCACCATTTGGTCTGACGCCTTATTTTATTGATACCTTTAAAATTCTGAGGGGATGGGATGAAATGATAGAAAAGGTTTCTCAAACTGATCAGACAGATCAGGAACTAAGCTCATAAGTTCATGAACAAGAAATGTGCTGTGGCCTGGACACAACAAATGGCACTGGGCACACCGCAGATGGGTATGTGCAGTTGTTGTGATTGCTAAAGAAAATTGCTGGATCCAATATTGTTGCCAACTTGGTGATCACGCTGGATGATGGATCGCGGTATGATTCACACAGCAAAAGGTTGTGAAAGAATGAAAGATTCGTTTCATTGGAAAAGTTTCCTGCGGTTCGAATTCAATCGACTGTTTAAAATATTGATCAGAACTTTGTGTGGAGCATTACATTAAAATTCAGAAGCCCACTGGACAAACTATTGCACCCGATCTCTCCTTATTTGTTTCACTTTTATTCGATGTAAAGTCATAGAAAGTCAAGATGGAATGAAAGGAAAAAATAAACGTTTGCACTCCTTTTCATTATCCCAATGTAACGAACAACAAAACAAATTGCTTTACTTTGACTTTGATGAGGTATCGATTTATCACAAATCTCTGGTGCAATGAAGGGCAAGAGCAAGATTCTCCACCCACAGTATCCTAAAGATGCGAGGCACAAAGGGAAACCACAGCTACTTCTGATGTAAGTAACAGCCAGAAAAGGATTCAAATCCACACATGGGCAATGGAAGAGCAACCCGTCGCCTTAATCTCTGGGCCACTTCAGCCCATTGCAAAGGGGCTCACATGTGAACCCGTCAAGATCACATATGGTGTACCTCGGGGATGAGAAATTCCCTGACAGGAATCGAAATCACGCCATTATGTTTCTGCTTTCAGCAGAATAATAATACCAGCAAAATCCAAGGGATTGACCTCGTCCTTGGAAGGAAAATCTTGTCCTTGATTTATTTCGAGTCGGAACTGTCTCAGAATGACCCAGCAAGCATGAAATTCCCGTCATGTTCACACGCACATTTCGTCTTGACGCATAATTTCTTCAGACAGTTTCTATCGCACGTGAGGAAGTATATACGTAGAGAGAAGTGAAGGTGATGGTTTAGCTCGATGGTCTTTCTCATATGGCTGAACCTGAACTGGGTAAAATTCCCGGAAATGCAGTTTTGTTCGTTTCATTTTATTAATTTTGCTGCAACTTCACTCTGTTCATTCCAATGATCGGAAGTGAATTGGATTTAAATGATTGGAACGCTCAATGTTGTATTCAATTTTGCTCCGAATTTATTTCAGCTTAAAGAAAATACTGATGAGAAAAACAGAAGGTTGAACTACAAAACAAGATGCCAGTTTTGATGCTCAGTTACGTTGGCAGATTTCAATGGGTGTCAAATGAACCCAACATCATGGCGATCGTCCTCCAATCTTTAAGGCATGGGATTAAAGCAGGAAATCGATCTCCAAGAGACGTGTCACTTCTGATTCATTAAGGAATAGCTTTCCTTGACAATATACAAAATCTGCTCAGTTCCATTTATAATGCTTCATGTTGAATATTAATATAAATCTTGAAAACCTCTGAGTTTTTTTTTGCTGAATCTTACTCAGCTGCATTCGTTTCCGATATTTATTTGCATCTGAAGTTGTCCAAATTAGATATTGTTTCCTCGCACCTTCGACCCACTACACCCTCCTTTACACTTTTACATGGCCACACGATTTCTCTCTCCTGGTGAAACTCACTGCTTGCGTGTCTCTAAATGTGCCTTTCCAAATATTTTGGAAACGGATTGTCTGAGTGACAGAAATTCTGCTCCCATTATTTCTTTGCCCTACATCGATGGTTTTGAAATCTTGACTTTCAGAAATGTATGAACGTGAAATAGTGAATTTACCACCTATTTACTCTCTCCAAACCTCAATTCATCAGGAAAACTTCCATTCGGTTTTCCTTGGTTTAGTTTCAAATTTTCCAACACACAAATAAATAAAATTCCATCCCCACTAAACCCCGTCAGCATCGTGTCTAATGTCTTAGCAGCCCAGTAAACGCTGGCAGTGTCCTCTCTGATAGAATCACAGATTCCTTACAAGGCAGAAAGTGCAGTTCAGAAAATCGGGTCTGTAGGGAGACTCTGAACAGCATCTCAACCAGACCGAGCTCTCGTCTCTATCCCCACAGGCCTCTGACTTGTGATTTCAAATAAATCTTTTGGATGAAAACCTGGCATCGTGTGTCTGCTGACCTTATCACTGCGTTACCCAAGGCTAATTCACTTAACTTACTGAATTCACTCCCTGGACACATCAGCGCAATTTAACATGGCTAATCCACCTAACCTACAGACCTAAGAACAGTGCAAACCACTGAGCAAATGTACCATCACATTCAACACTATCTGTATCATGTGTAATGGCTTCACACACTGGCAACTCCGCCCAGTGAAAGCAAGCTGCGCCCACCAACCCGAATTCAATGCATCCAAACACGGTTCTACGCTCTACAACTTCAGTAGTTCTGCGGGAAATCTTTCTGCACTCAGATCTGAATGAGTTTACTCTGTTTTCTTCCTCAGATTCCTGCTTTAAATAAACATATCAGTCAGGAACAACTCTATATAATGTTTTTCATTACAACACAAACACAATGTGCAGTTTGCAGAAGTTACGTGTTTGCACTGTCACTGACACTTTGTCTCCCCAGGAGCTGCAGTCCTTCCCCAGCTGATTCAGACAGCACTGTCCTTCCTATGACATGTCCCATCGAGAATGGAAAGCCAGACATGAATAATCTTCACTGGGAACAGAACGACATGTATAAAACCTTGACGATTCCCCAGCGGCGAATTGAACCCTGTGACAGGCGGGGAGACTAACCAGGATACTGTGGAGGATGACAACATCGAAGGAGGCCCTTCAGCCTGTTGTGGCCGCACTTGCCCAACACAACTGCTTAACGACCTGAATCAAGTTTTCCATCGTTTAGCCCATAATCTTACATGTTTTGGCATCACAATTTAACATCTCGATTTTCTTTCAGGTTAGAATGATTTCTGCCTCTCTGACACTTTCCGCAAATCTACTCAAACCTTTCTGCCTTTTCCCGAAATCTCTTGGCCCCAGTGTTCGATCTCTCCATCAATAAGAAACGCTTCTTTCAGTCTATCCTATCCATATCCCTCAGTATTTAGTACATCTCAGTCATGTCTGCTCCAATCTCCTCTGCTCGGCGAGAAACAGCCCCAGTCTGTCCAATCTCTCCTCACAACTGAAACTCTTCAGCCCAGACAATATCCCAGTGAATCTCTACTGCAACGTTCCCAGTGCGATCACATCCATGCAGTACTCTAAATTGCAGAACTGCACACAGTCATCTAGCTAGGGCCGAATGAACTTTTTTTCTATTCTGTTACAGTATGAGGTCGTCGCTGGCTCGGCAGTATTGATTGGTATCCCTAATTGCAGAGCGGGCATTTGAAACTCAACCATATTGTAGTGAGTCTGGAGTCACATGGAGGCTCAAACAGGTAAGAATGGCAGTTACATTCCTTAAATGAGGTCAGATGGTTTTGTTGTTTTCAACAATTGGCCGCGGATTTATAGGAGTTATTAGATTCGTAATTCCAGATATTTATTGAATCCCAATTCTACGACCTAGCATGGTCGGAGTCAAACCCAGGTGCCTGGTGTCTGAATTAACAGTTCAGTGTTCAGTGGTAAGAGCGCTCGGCCATTGCAGAAAAGCAGTGAAACTTATCTGATCCAATTAAATCTCTTTTCCCCAATACTGGTCTGTGCTATTTTCCTGAGCTTGACCCCCCCCCCCCCAATAATATCGGGTCCATATCAGTAGAAGCTGCTACATGAGCATTGATCTCACAACAGTGGTAACCAAATGGATCAAATGGTCTGCAGGTCCCGATGGTGGGGTTGGAGCACGTTCACCCAGCAACAGTGACCCCAGCCACACAGACTAATCGGTATCAATGGGAGAGTCTGTATTAGAGTCTGCAGTGCCTTAGTGAAATAGGAAATGACTCCGCAAGCACATGATGAAAGAGCTGAGCTCCAAAAGCTAGTGCTTCAATTAAACCTGTCAGACCATAACCTGGTGTTGGGTCATTTTTAACTTTGTAATCCATTGTACAACACCGGCATATCCAAATTAATGAAATGGGGGTATGGGATGGAAAGATCGGTTAGTGATCGTAGGCGGGAAGAAATCTCTGAGAACGGGTGGACTTGAATTCTGACATATGAAACACAGAGATGTGAGCGAGCAGAGCTTGAAGGAAAAAATCAAAACTTTAAAACAACTGTTTCATTTGTGTTTCACAAATTACTGAGACACATAGAGCAACTAGCGCTGTGATTCGGATTCGAACCAAGGTTGCTGCGGCCACAACGCTGAGCACTAACCACTACACGATCATGGCAACCCACAGGCAAACGCACAAATCTCGTGCAATAAGTACAGTATCATAAGGAATGTTAGGCAGAGCACCAAATGCACAATATCAGTGCTTAGCGAACAGTAGCAGATATGTGGGAACTGAGAATGGTCTGACCGTTTAAGATCGGTCTCCCCCCAGTGGCTGCGTTGAGTCCATCATTAATGTGTTGAAGGCTGAGATAAATAGATTTCTTCAAAACATCAAATACTCCGGTGACACTGCAGCTTTTGTTACCTGCACATCCACCAATATCATTTATTGTATCCGCTGCTCCCGGTGCAGTCTCCTGTACATTGGGAAGACTGGGCGCCTCCTAGCAGAGTGCTTTAGGGAACATCTCTGGGACACCCGCACCAATCAACCACACAGCCCTGTGGCCCAAAATTTCAACTCTCCCTCCAACTCTGCCAAAGACATGGAGGTCCTGGGCCTCCTTCACCGCCGGTCCCTCACCACCAGACACCTGGAGGAAGAACGCCTCATCTTCCGCCTTGGAACACTTCAACCCCAGGGCATCAATGTGGACTTCAACAGTTTCCTAATTTCCCCTTCCCCACCTCACCCCATTTCCAAACTTGCAGCTCAGCACTGTCCCCATGACTTGTCCAGACTTGTCCTAAAAGCCTATCATCTATTTCACCTATCCATTCCACCCTTCCCCCCCCCCCCGACCTGTCACCTTCATCCCCTCCCCCATTTAACTATTGTACTCTATGCTACTTTTTTCCCCACCCCCACCCTCCTCTCACTTATCTCTCAACAGTTCAGGCTCTCTGCTTGTATTCGTGATCAAGAACTTTTGCCCGAAACATTGATTTTACTGCTCATCGGATGCTGCCTGAACTGCTGTGCTCTTCCAGCACCACTAATCCAGAATCTGCTTTCCAGCATCTGCAGTCATTGTTGTTACCAAGCTTTTGAAATGTATACTTCAATAGCAATGCAGTTTAACTTCGGTTACTTCTTGAGTTTCCCCATACAAGGCAGTAACCCCTGCTGCCACATCGTCCCAGTTCCCAGCCCCAAAATCAGAGGAACTGAGTGGCGCAGTCGCGAATAACCAACTTGAAATCAAGATGGGAATGAGCTTGCAGAGATACTCGATGGCTCAAGTGACACAACCGGAGAATGCACGGTGTTTCTATGATGGTTTAGAGGCGCAAGCAATTCTGAGGTTGGGAGTGTTCCTGGTCAAAGGCGGAATGGAAAATTTGTTCCCGTTTATAATAACAGCAATCTACAGTGCATCTTGCTGAGACAGCTGAGTACCACAACTGGAGCGTGAGTAGCTGGTTTGAAGTTTAATTTTGCTTCACTATCACCCACTTCCCTGGAATGAATTGCTTTCACCAGTTTTATTTCCAATTGTTTGATATCTCCCTGCAGTCTGCGGCTTTCTTCCTCATGGTTAATTGCATGACTAATTGTTGTATGATCTGCACACTGTTAAATCACGGCCACTACAAGTAAATATTGATCATTGATCTATATGAGAAAACAGTGGAACTAACAGCAGGCATGCTGCTTAGGTTTGCAGGCGATACCAGAATTGTAGACAGTGGAGAAGATTATCTAAGTTTCAAAAGGGTCTTAATCCAATGAGACGTTGTACTGAAAAATGTAACGTGGAGTTCAATCTGGATAAATGGAAGGTATTTCATTTTGTTACACAACAAGAGTATGGCTTTGCATATGTTGGAGAGCACGGAAGCTCGGTGTGCAGGTAAATAATTCCTTATAATTTGCATTACCAACAGACAAGATGGTTCAAAGGCATTTAACCTACTTCCCTTCATTGCTCAGTTCTTTGTGTATAGCAGTTGGGACGTTATGTTGAAGTTTTGCAGGACATTGATGAGGCCTCTTCTGGAATATTATGTCCAGTTCTGGTCGCCCAGTCGTAGGAATGATATTATTCAGCTGGAGGAGGTTCACAAAAGGTATACACGCTTGTTGCCTGTGGAAGGTTTGAGTTATAATGAAAGGCTAGATAGGCTGAGACTGTTTTCAGATTCGAGATCGGGGTGCTGGAAAACCACAACAGGTAAGGCAGCTTCCCAGGAGCAGGAGAATATACATTTTTTCACGCAAGTGTCGTTCATCAGGCTCTTCCTCGAAACGTCGATTCTCCTGCTCCTCATATGCTGCCTGACCTGCTGTGCTTTCCCAGCACAACACTCTCGACTCTGATCTCTCATCTGCAGTTCTCACTTTCTCCTAGTTGAGACTGTTTACACTCTAGGCTAGGGGTTTGAGCGGCGACCTGACGGAAGTTTATGAATTATTGAGAGGCAAGTTTAGAGTTAATGATGGCGGCCTTTTCACTGGAGGGGAATGACAAGACGAGAGGGCATATGTTTAAGATTAAAAGAGAGAGATTTTTTAAAAAAAAAGACATGTGCGGCATTTTTTTCGGGACGGTGATTTACGTGTGTAATTAACTTGCTGAGGAAGTGATGGATGAGGGTACGTTTGCAACATTTAATGGACAATACATTCCAAACATGAATGGGAAAGTGGGATTTTTAAAATAAACTTATTCATGCCGAGTACGTCAGTTATATCCCAGAGGGCATTTAAGAGTCAACCACGGTATTATCCATCTGGAGTCTCCTGTGGGACAGAACAGATGAATATGGCAGGTTGCTTCCTGAACTGGCATGAGTGAATCAGATGGGACTTTCCACACAACTGATTCAGGTCATTACAATACTCTGCAACTCCAAGTACTCAGTGAATTCAAACTTCACCATCTGTCATGCCAGGACCTGAACTCTTTGTCCCCAAAATATTACCTTTTTTTTGGATTTACAACAGAGTAATAAAACTACAAGGGTATTGTAATCACTCATCGGGTAGAGGAGGCGGCAGATGGGACTAGATTGTTTTGGCAGTATTTCAGCATGGATTGGTTGCACTGACGGGCCTATTTTCATGCTGTATGACTCTATGATTAACACTATGGAGCAAATAGCTGGTTGGGATTAACAGCAGCATTGACAGCATAATCGAACACCTGATGGGATATGTAATCCTGCTGGAGTCTCCGGAGGTTGGTTTGCTCAGTGATCCCTTCCCACACACGGGACTGGTGAACGGTCTCTCCACAGTGTTACTGATTAAATGAGATTCCATTTCTGTGGTTAATTGAATCCCTTCCAATAGTTCGCGAATTGCCCTGCTTTCTCTGTGATATCAGTGTCCTTTTCTCTACACAGGGTGAACGATCCTTTCAACTTGTGTCCACATAGATACAAATCCTGTTTTCCATATTGTGAATGTGTTTTCATTCTTCATTCACCCACAGGGTGTGAGTATCACTAGTCAGGACAACATTTATTCTTCGCCTCTCGTTCGTTGCTGTCTGACTACACCACACACCCGGGTGGGATCTCAGCCTCGGCTATCTGTCTGTGGGCAGTCTGCACATTCTCTGTGTGTTTGCGTTTTTATTTCTCCCTCTGACCGAAGATGTGCAGGTTACAGGAATCAACAATGGAAATACAGGCTTATGGGACAGGGTATACCCTGGGGGTCTGGTGGGATGCGCTTCCGATGAACCATGTGGCCTGGAAGGGCCGATTAGACTGCTTCCCCACGCGGTGCAGCTTCTTGAATTAAGGGTCAGCTCATGCTTTTCTGGTCTTGGAGTTTCTCGTACGCAGGACTGGGTGAAGATGGTGGAATCCCCTGCATAGGGGACATGAATGAAAGGGATTGCAGGAAATTAAAGTCATGATCTCTGTTCCTGAGGTCAGGCTTGTATTTCACGTTTTTTTGTCAAATGTAAACATCACCGTTTCCGTGTCCCAACCCCCAAGGATAACTAGTTTAAAATATCACCACAACACCACCTTCTCCAGGTTGAAGTCTTGACTGTGTGGAAGAAACTGATACTGAGCTGATGCGAGCAAATGTAGCTGCCACCGCCAGTGTCGGAAACACAGATCCAAACAGCAAAATCATCTTTTAAACCCACCACTGCAAAGTTAAGGGCTCAACACGCTCCACTTGTGCCACTCAGCAGTCTTAATAAGATGCACCGGAAATCGCTATGATAGTATAAACGGGGAAAACCATTCCTTTGAGCATGAGCACATTCAACCGAGGAATTTCTTGAGCCTCTATACCATCACACGCTCACCTATTGCATCACTGTTAACTCTGCACACTGATTCCCATCCCTATTTCCGGTTGGATCTGGGTGGCTGTGCCGATGTTAAGCTAAAATGCTATTGAAGCATGCATTTCAACAATATCCTGTCCTGTCCCCCGAGTCTTTGATTTCTTGTCGAAATCGATCAATCTCATCTTTCAACATTCTTATTCAAGTGATCTCTACAGCCTCTGAGGACATCGAACTGAAAGATTCAGCTCATTCTCAGTTCCCACAAATCTGCCACTGTTCGCTGAGTACTGATATTGTACATTTGCTGTTCTTCCAAACATTTTCTCTGCTAGTATACTTACTGATGCTTGCAAACATCCTGTTCTGTGGTGATCGTGGTTGTCGGTATTTTGCATTGTGATCACAGCAACCTCGATTTGAAACCAAATCACGGCACGAAGTGTTCTCTCCGTTGTCCTTTTTGTGACACATGCTAAGAAATTAATTATTTTACCTTCAAATTCCGCTCCCTTACAAATCTGCGTGTCTTATATCAGGATTGAAACACACCCGTTGTCGGAGATTTCCCTTCTACCCACGATCATTAAACCTCCTTTCCGTCCCTCCTCCCATTTCTCTGAGGTAATGCACAATCTATCACTCTCTTTCACATTCACACTGTTCTGTCTGTGCTGCTGCTGCGGTCACTGTTGTTGGGTGAACGCGCCCCAACTCCACATCGGGGCCTTCAAACAAATCGATCCATTTGGATACCGAGGTTGTGAAATCAATCGCCATGTAGCAGCATTTACTGACATAGATCAGAGACAATTGGAACATCAGGCTCATGGAAAATACCCAGAGCAGTTTTGGTGAAAAGACATTTTATTGGAAAAGATCAGCTTTTGTGGTTTTCTGTGATGGTCATGTGGTAATTTCATCGGACTGATAATCCAGAGATCGAGGTAATAGTCTGGGTACTCGGGCTTGAATCCCCCCATGCCAGATTGTAAAATTTGGATTCAGCAAATATCTGCAATGAAGAATCGAATGATTACTATAGATCCATTGTCAATTGTTGAATAAAAAAACCATTTGGTTCACTGATGTCACTTCAGGAAGGAATCTGCTGTCCTTACTTGGTCTGGCCTGCATGTGACTTCAGACTCAGAACAATATGGTTGAGTCTCAATTGCCCCCTGAGCAATTCAGAATGGGTTATAAATTCGGCATAGCCAGAATCGCCCTCATACTAATCCAGAAATTTTAAAACAAATGCTCATTAGGCTCAAGCAAGAGTGTTGTGTGCAGTTTTGCAAGTCGCAGGGATGTGATCACACTGAGAAAATCGCAGGAGATATTTACCGGGATACTGTTTGGGATGAAGAGTTTCAGTTGTGAAGAAAGACAGGACATAGTGTAGTGTTTGTCGCAGTGTAAAGGAGATTTAGAGGAGACATGATTGGGTTAGGGTATGGACAGGGTTGACTGAACGAGTTTCCCATTGATGAAGGGATCAATTATCAGCGGGCAGAGATTTACGAAGAAAGGAAGAATGGTTTGAGAAGATGTGCAAAAGTGCTTTATAAGCCAGTGGGTGGTTGGAATTTGGAATACACTGCCTGCATTGTTCAGAATGGCAGAAACCCTTAGAACCTGAATAAACATTCAGATGTGAACTTGTGATGCCAAGACATATAAGGCTGTGGGATAAACATTGTGAAATGGGATTCAGTTCATTAGGTAGTTGCTTTTGACAAGTGTCACCACAATTGGTTGGAGGGCCTCCTTTGACACTCTTGTCCTCGGTAGTATAGTGGTTCGTGTCCCCGTCTGTCACAGGGCTCAATTCTCCACTGGGGACAGTGTAAATATTTTAAAACTGTCGCTCCATTCCCAAGTGCGGGTATTGATACCTGTCCTTCCATTCTCGATGGGCCATGTCACAGGAAGGTCAGTGCTGCCTGAATCAGTGAGGGAAAGGGCTGCAGATCTCAGGGAGGCAGAGTGTCAGTGAAAGTGCAAACATGTGACTTCTGCAAATTGCACCTTGTTACAGTATTGGAAAGAAAAAACATTTGGCAGACTTGTTCCGGATTGAAGTGTTGAATTTGGGTTGATTTGCTTTGATGTGGCTGAGTTACCAGGGTTTAAAGCCATTAAAAATGATTCAGGTTTTGCTCACTATAATGGAACGTTGGATCAGTAATTCGCACTGCTGTTCGGTCTGAGGGCTATGTTGATTCGTCAAGTTAAATTGCCCTCTCGTATCCAGGGAGTGAATCAGTAAATTAAGTGAATTACCCATGGGTAACGCGGGGACAAGGTCAGAAGTCACAGGACGCCAGGTTATAGTCCAACAGGTTTATTTGACATCATAAGGGGGAGGGTTGCCGCTTCTTCTGGTGAAATATACGGGAATAGGGAGGAGAACTAGGTCTTGGTGAGATGCTCTTCAGAAAGTCGAAACCGGCTTGATTGATTGAAATACTCTTTCTGTACTGTAGGATTCTGTGATTCTATCGGAGAGGGTAATGATAGTGTTTACTGGGGGTAAAGCAACTAGAGTCGATGCTGACGGGGTGTACTGAGGATGAGATTTTATTCACTTGTTATCTTCGAAAATTTAGAACAGTTATCCCTGAACCAAGAAAGACTTAATTGGGGGTTTTTCATGTTATGAAATATTTGGACAGAGTAAATAGGTGGAAAATTCCCTATTTCAAGTGAGTAAACATCTAGACGTCAGACATTCAAACCCTTTGATAAAACCTTTGAAGGACAAAGAAATGATGAGAGCAGAATCGCTGTCACTCCGAGAATCTGTTTTTCAAAATATTTGGAAAGGCACATTTGGTGACATACAAGGAATAAATTTGACAAGAGGGCGACAGCGTGTGTCTCGGTAAAGGTGTAGGGGTGGGGCGTAGTCGGTCGGAAGTTGCGGGGAAACAATATCTAAGTGGGTTGGCTTTAAATGTAAAGAAATTTCATAAACGTGTGCAGCTGAATAAGATTCGGTTCCAAAAACTCTGGATTTTGAAAGATTTCGCATAATATTCTACCTGAAGCACTTTAAATGGAACTGAGTGGATTTTTCTTATTGTGAAGGGATGATATTACATAATGAATAAGAAGTGACCAGTTGAGATCGACGTCCTGCTTTAATCACATGCGTTAAAGCTGTGAGGACAAACACCATGATGTTTGGTCCATTTTATACTCGGTGAAATCTGCCAAAGCAACGAGCAACAAAACTGGTGGGTTTTCTTTTGCATTTTAACACTCTGATGTTCTAAGCAGTATTTTCCTTAAGCTGAAATATAGTCGGAGCAAGTTTGAATACAACATCAATCGTTCCAATGAGATAAATCGAATTCACTTCCGATTATTACAATGAACATTGTGAGGTTTCAGCAAAATTAAAATGAAACGAACAAAACAGCGTTTCTTGTGACTTAATCCAATTCAGGTTCAGCCATATGAGAAAGGCCATTGAGCCACAACATCGCCTTTAATTCCCTCTCCATGGCTCCTTCTTCATGTGAGAGAGAAAGTGACTGAAGAAATTATGCGTCAAATGTAGGTGTGAATATGACGGAAAATTCTTGTTCTCTGTTTCATCCTGACACCGTTCTGATCAGAATGTATCAATGACAGCTATTCATTGTGACGAACATGGCTATTTATTGGAATTTGCTATTATTATAATTCTGATGCAAGCAGAAACACAATGGTGTGGATTTGAGTCCGCTCTGCAAATTTCTCATTCTTTAATTTCACCACATGTAACCTGATGAGGTCACATGTCACCCCGCCGCAAAATGTGATGAGAAGACTGAACGATTATGGTGTTGTGTTATTATACCGCTGTGCTCCACATTCACGAGTTCGAGTCGCACTTTAGTTGCTAACTTTACGTACCACTCTAGCAGTTTTTCTTTGCACCTCATACTCTGGTATACACTGGATCGAGAATCTTGTTCTTGCCCTTCACTGCACGGAAGATTCAGGAAAAATCGACACCACATTAAAGTCGAAATTAAGAGTGAGAACAGTCATTCTATTTAATTGTACATTAAATTCGTGTAATGAGAATGAACGCATTTTTCTTTCTGCCCCACATTCCATCTTGTCTTTCTATGAATTTGCATCGAAAGAAAGAGAAACAAGTAACAAGAGATCGGGAGCACAAGTTTATCCAGTGGGGTTGTTCATGAGTATTTTAACCTAACACTTCACACAATGATCTGATCAGTATTTCAAATAGTCACTCGGAATTGGAATCGCAGAAAACTTCTCCACTGAAACGAACCTTTCATTCTTTCACCAATTTCTGCTGTGTGTGAATCATACAACAATCCATCATCCAGCGTGATCACTGACTTGCCAACTGTCTAAGGTCTACCAACTTTCTTCAGCATTCATAGCTTCTGTATACAGCCACCTGTGCTGTGCCCAGTGTCATTTGTTGTCCCCATGTCACAGCACATTTCGTCTTCCTGAGTTTATGAATCTTGTTCCTGATATGTCTCATCTGTTTAATAAACCTTTTCTATCACTTCATCCCATCCCCCCCACAATTCTGAACTTATGAATAAAATAAAGCGTTCGACCAAATGTTAAACATATGGAAGTTTGCCATTCAGCCCATGGAGTCTGCCCCAACATTCAACGAACTCATGATTGATCTAGATTAGATTCTCTACAGCATGGAAACAGGCCCTTCGGCCCAACAAGTCCACACCAACCCTGCGAAGAGTAACCCACCCAGACCCATTCCCCTCTGACTACACGCAATTTAACACAGCCAAGTCACCTGACCTGCGCATCTTTGGACTGTGGGAGGAAACCCACGAAAAAGCGGGAATGATGTGCAAAGTCCACAGTGACAGCTGCCCGAGGCTAGAGTTAAACCTGGGACCGTGGTGCTGTGAGGTAGCAGTGCTAACCATTGAACCACCGTGCCGCCCCAATAATCTGTAACTCCTTTCTGCTCGCTTAACTCGACAAATTTTCATCACCTTTCTGATTAACTATCTAGCACAGTTTGGAAATACCCAACAGCACAGATGGCACAGATTGTTTGGCCCCTGAGCAAAGAAATTACTCCTCAATTCTGAATTAAAAGGGCAAGATGAAATTCTGAGATTTTGTCCTCTGGTGCTCTCCTCACAGCCGAAGGCAAACCACCCGCCCGTATCTACCCTGTCAAGATTCCACGAATATTGAACGTTTATAAATGTTATTATGTGATTATAGAGCTCCCCTCCACCTCCTTTGTTTCGAGGAGAATAATCCCAGCCTAACCAATCATTTCACGAAGCTCCATTTTATACAGAGTTGGCAACATCCTCGTAAATCTGTGCTGTCCTCTGCAGCGTCCTTACATATAATGAAAGCATGTGGAGACATTTATGTGAGGAAACGGGTTGAAATATCAGGTGCAGATGGGAATTGGAACTTGAAATCAGAAAGCGATTGTAATCGGATTGATCCACAGAAGGACCAAATACAGCAATGATAACTCTGACAAATGATAATCTAATCATATTCGATTGACATTCAATGGCTTCATTGTAACTGAATTCCTACGTGTAATCGTCCTGAGAGCTAGTATTTAGGAGAATTGGAACCTGACCACCCATATAAAAGAATTGATGACAAAAACATGTCTGTCGGTCGTTTTTGTTTGATTATTAACTCAACTCTTGTTTCCGTGAAGCCTACATCATCCGCAACGCACACGTTAGATGTTTAACAGGACTCTCTCCATGTGCCTCGGTGGGTGCCGCTGCAATATCACTGAAGGACCAGGACACCCTCCACGACAATACAGTCACCTAACTGTACATTGTAAAACGCCTGAATATTTATTCCCTTAATTGCTGAGGCACAATTGCAGCAGAGTACGCCACCTAGAAGATCCAATGAAATAAGTCAACCAGGCTTTGTTGACTGAACCTTCAAAGCTCAAACACTGTACCGACCATAAGGACAAGGTTGAAGATGCACTGAAACGTCACCATTTATGAATTACCCTCCAAGGCACGTACCAGCATGACTTGGAGAGGAAGCAGTGGTAAATTCATTGAGTGGTGAAGTGGTCTTGATAGGCAAAGAGTTATACTTGAGCCCTCCGCCTTTTATATTACAATTTTGAAATATATTGATTATTGCAATGACCAGACTTGTGCTCATTCCTTTTGGGGTTTCCTAAACTGGCGGTTACTAAAGATCGAATATCATTCTCAGACTGTGGTCAACAATAGAAAATATCCAAAAGCCTCTCGAACAACTTATCTCCCTGTCCAACAATCTTCAGAGATCAGTGAACATCTTCTCCAAGATCTCTTTGTTCCTGTTCACCACTCAGAATCCTCACTGTTATTGTTTCAACTCCACAAATTCATTACCACTTACTGGTCTGGATTCAATTCCATTCTCCGTTTTTTCCTTTCCACCTGATTGATACATCCCTGCGTCCCTGGTATTATTCATCACAGTCACCTACACGACCAATTGTTGCATCGTGTGTAAACCTCTAAACATGACTCCGACAACTAAGTTTGAATTATTGATCTACATCAGGAAACAGTGGTACTCCACTGGAATCAGGCATCCAGTTCATTGCTGGATGGGATGAACACGTGCAATAACAGCAGAATCGTACTCTTGCTATCATTTGTAATCCTGATGGCAATTCTGCACGTTGGTCTCCTGAATGATTCTTTCTCACATGTGGAAGTGGTGAATGAACTGCCCACATTGTGACTGAGGAAGTGAGTTTACATTTCAGCGGGTAATTGAATCCCTTCCTACAGACCCCGCCCCCATGGACCTGACTTCATGGAGGCGTGGGTATCCTTGTGTCTATTTCGTGTGGATAATCAGCTGAATTTGAGACCATGCTGAGACGACTCCCAATTTTCTCCGTCATCCGTGTATCTTTTTTATCCTTCCTTATTCTCCCCAGAAGTGTGGCCATCATAGTCTGAACAACAGTTGTTATTCATCCTTAACTCTCCTTGAACTGAGTCAGAGGGAATTTAGGGGTGAACCGTACTATTGTGGGTGTGGAGTTATATGTTGGCAGGTCTCTTTATGGAAGGCAGATTTCCCTTTTGAAGGGACATAAATGAATGGGTTTTCAACAAATTAAAACTTTTTGCCACTCTTCCTCTGAGAGGGTTTATATTCCAGATTTTATTCATTGAATTTAATTACCAGCAGTTGCAATGCTCCAGTCTCCAAGGGTTGCTAGTCCAAATATCGCCATTACATTTGCAGATGACACATGGATTGGTGGAGTAGCAAAAAGCATAGGGACTGTCAAGGACTGAAGGAGAATATAGATAGACAGGAGAGTTCAGCGGAGAAGTGGCAGATGGAGTTGAATCCAGGCAAATGTGAGGTGATGCATTTTGGGAAGTCTAATTCTAGAGACAAGCATACTGTAAACGGAAGAGCCTTGGGTAAAGTTGATGAGCAGAGAGATCTGGGAGTTCAGGTTCTTTGTACCCTGAAGGTGGCTGCACAGCTGGATCGAGTGGACAAGAAGGCAAATGGCATGCTTGCTTTCACCGGACGGGGCATTGATTGTAAGAGCTGACAGGTCATGCTAAAAAATACAATATTTTGGTTCAACCGCATTTAGAATGCTGTGTACAGTTCTTGTCACCAAATTACCAAAACGATATGGACGTTTAGGAGAGGGTGCAGAGAAGGTTTATGAGGATGTTGCCTGGTATGGAAGATGCTAGCTCAGAAGAGAGGTTGAGTTGGTTACGTTATTTTCATTAAAAAAAAGAGATTGAGGGGGACCTGATCGACGTCTACAGAATCATGTAGGGTATAGTCAGGTTGGATAGAGGTAAGCTTTATCCCAAGGTGAGGGATTCAATACTGAGAGGTCACGCGTTCGAGGTGAAAGGTGAAAAGTTTAAGAGAGATAGACGTTGGAAGCATTTTACACTGAGGGTGGTAGGTGCCTGGAACGTGTTGCCAGAAGAGGTAGAGGCAATCACAGTAGATTCATTTCAGATGCATCTGCACTGATGCATGAGTCAGTGGGATGCAGAAGGATACAGATGCTTAGCAATTGATGGATAGGGTTAGACAGTGGATTTGGATCAGCTCAGCCTTCGACGTCCGAAGGGCCTGTTCCTGGGCTGTAAATTTTCTATGTTCTTTGTTCTTCTTTGTTCACTAGTCTGCCAAATCATCTCTCGCCCTCTGACTTATCACCTTCTCCCTGGCTCCATCCACCATTCGCTTTCCCAGCTACCTTGCATTCAACCCCAATCCCCTCCCATTTATCTCTCAGTCCCCACCCACAAAACTCATTCCTGATTAAAGACTTATGTCAGAAACGTCGATTGTCCTGCTCCTCGGATGCTGCCTGACCTGCTATACTTTTCCAGCACGACACTATCGCTATGGCGAAGATAGACGAGCTCTGCTCAGGCTCTTTATCTAGGAGCGGATAAGGCGAGTGAGGAAGTGATTAAGGTGCACATTAAGGGGACCGGTATGTGTGATAGGAACAAACTTCTTATGGGAAGAGTTAACAACCAGGGATCTCCGTTAAACGCAAGAGAGAGGGTGCTCAGAGGAGATATAGGAAGAACGTTTTCACTCTGAGAGTATTGTATAATTGGAACTCACTGTTTGAACGTGTGGTAAAGCTTTGAGTCATGAAAACATTTCAGGAGTATTTAGCCGAATACTTGAGAAGCTAGAGCACACATGGATAAGGACCAGTTCTGGAAAATGGGGTGAAGATAAACAGATGTCTGATGAAATATCCGAACACGGTACAGAAAATACAGAGCATGAAAGCATGGGAAGGGGAAAGGCACGGAAACTGTGTGCAATCTGTTACAAGGGGTCTGCGGAATGCCACACGCGTCAAAAGATCACTGGGGCAGGATGGGGCCGCTGTGGCAGGATGGGATAGGAAGAGTGGAATGCTCCTACACCAATTAGCAGAGTCAGACTGAGGCTGAAAGGTTACAATGGCAGGCTGAGATAAAAACAATTAGTCAAGTCAGACTCCCTACTAAATATCATCATGGTAGGTTGGGACAAGTCGTGACAATAAATAGGAAGGGCATGACTTTAAATAATTTATTGATAGTCGAGTCAGCCTGCTTGAGACGCTTGTAGCAGGATATGACATTATATACATAATCAGCGGTTAGTTGAGTCAGCTTTGGACAGGAAAACATTGTGACAGATGGGGTAGCTGAATATCTTATCATGACAGGTTAGTCTGGGATGGAAGATCATTGTAGCACAGGTGGCAGTAGAATACCTAATAGTGACAGTAGAATAATATTAAGTAGAATTAGGTAAAATACATTGTGACAGAAGTAGCACAACAACGGGAACTAAAACAATTGGTTTAATGTATAGCTGGAGTGAGGTGATTCTGATTAACACAGTTGGGCATTCTGATAAGCTAACTAAAAATGATTAAAGAAAAGTGATGGAGTTTAATTCAGATTAAGGCGAGGTGATGCATTTTGAGAAAGCAAACCTTAGCAGGACTTATGCACTTAATGGTAAGGTCCAGGTTCTTAGCTCCTTGAAAGTGGAGTCGCAGGTGTCAGATCCCAGTCACATACATGGCTGTTGTTCTTAAAGTAATTTCTTCTCTACGTGTGTAGAAGTAACACAATGAGTGATCAATTACAATTGGCAGACGGACTTAAGGGGGCGTGTGAAATGCTGAAGTTGTGAGATCAGAGCAGTTCGTATTGACATACACCATTCACTGTTCGTATCTGATACTCAGGAATGCGAAATTTGAGCAGGAAAGCTTACCACATGATGTAACACCAGTTTGTGTGGTTACTCTGTTGTTTACCACATTTGTGTGTTTTGCCTCATTGAGGATGTTGAAGTTGTCCCCCTATACAAAAGTTTCGTGCTTTTGCACCGTTATACAAAAGATGCAGTACAATAACAGCCTAGGCTGATTCAGTGTACTTGTACAGATATTGACACCTGGAAACAGCACGATTCACTCTCCTCGAGTCTGGAAAATAATTTGCTCCATTCGCACTCTTATGGCTCTTTTCATTCAATCGACTTCTGTTCTCCACAGAATCCGATTCAGCAGACCTTGTCACTGAGTCATTTATTTGTGTGTGTTCAGATCATGTGAGGAGAATATCACAGTGGAGGGTCCTGGGTCCATAACCCAAAACCAGACCATACTCAGGGAACCCTCCTCTGCGCTTGCTCATTTCATGAACACCAGGAAGAAATATCTAAGCTCTTCAAAATTTACTAACCGGTTTTTCAGAAGCAAGATAAACAATTCCAGGTTTCTGCTTTTGTTGTCACACGGACCAAGATTGTAAATGCTGGAACCATTTGAGAATGTCCGCTCACCCACGTCCATTTTCTCCCCAGGAGGTGTTAAGATGATGGTCTCAATCGGATTCTTCGCAAAAGAATAATCTTTTAATCCATTAATTTCTGGTTTATGGGTCCACCAGTTTCCCCTAGGCCTCTGTGTTAGCGCTGACCACAACAGTTTCCCGCAGTCTTCGGCTTTTTGTAGCATGTACCTTCGAGGATGACATCAAAAGATCTTCACTGTTAATGTGTGATGATCAACCAATGGAGACGGCTCAGTCCGCGGGGATGCGATAAACACCACCACCCCGCTCCTGCTACTTAGTTCATGTGACCAATGCCTTTCCACTTGGTCACCGCGCCCTACATCTGCATTGCAGATAAATTGACAAATTTATGGTACTCTCTCGGATTGGTAATCAGAAGCGAGATTGTTTGAATTGTTGAAAAAGTAAGATAAACTGAGAAAATACAGGATATCAAATGGGGAACCGGAAGGGAAAGAGAGAACAGTGAATGATAGTGTTCTGACAAAATTTAAATATCATTGCTGAAGATTCAGAAAATGCTATCATTCACAAACATAGTACAATGTGGAATGTAAGTTTTGGTACAAGCAATGCAAGCAGATTGCAAAATCTTAGTCTGAAAATCTTAGTCTTTCTGCAACTGTTTTAGTTTTAATGAACGCACACATGGGATTCAGTGCTGTAATGATCTCCTAAACTGTAGAAGGAAATCCTTGCCTTCGAGAATACGGGGGAAAGTTCACTGATTCATCCCTGTAATGGCAGGACTGTCCTCTGCAAGCATATAAGTACAATTATTCAATGATCCATGGGGCTTCGAATAAGAGGTGAAGGGAAAGTCTCCATTCACAAATTAATCATTCAGTAGAACTCAATAAAAGGACACATGTAGTGATGGACAAAGTGGGCAAGAACACGGAAATACGATACACAATAGCTACGATAATTACTGTGTGAAAAGTATTGAATTCAGATCTATGGTGGCCTTTGGCAATGATATTTACTGTCCAGAACTAGTCCGCAATTGAATATCTATAGTCCTACTATGATGTATTTGAACGTCAGTTACCTTTAGAAATATCTGAGACTCACTCAGGTCATGGAGATTTAGTGTAATCATATTTAAAAAGCAAAGAGTTCATCGCGAAACTGTGAAATCGGTCACCCTCAGTGTAATCCTTGACCTCGTTCTCCAACAAAGACATGTGAAGAGTTTATAAAGGGCACAAACGCTGCTTCCTGGATAGCAATATATTAGGAATCCCAGGGACGGGGTTTGCTGAGACATAAAATCATCAGCAAGGATATAAATGGTTTCATCGGTATGATAGAGAATGAAGGAGTTTATTCACGAGATGTGGAATTGCTGCACAAGAAACACGCAAGCTTAAACGGAAACAAAAGAGATTTTCAGATAATGTGAGGTTTGAAGTGACTAAATCGAGCAAGCTCCCTCTTTCGAGTGAACCTACCAATTCAGTTAGGGCTTCAAAACCACTAGTGAATGATTAAGGAAAGATTGGATGAGAGTTTCTTCCATTCAACAAAGTTATTGAAATCCTGGATGAATTTCCGGAAATAAAACGTAGATTTCTGATCTCAGAGTGTTTTAAAAGACGCACGAACTGACATACAAGGAGGGAATTTATCATTGAAAGAAAGGAAAAGTATGGGTGTGGATTAATTTCGAATTTGTTTTTTTTTCAGACACAAAGGCATTTCACAAACACGCACAACTGAATAAGATTGAGTTCATGGACTTGAAAGGTGCAGCGTATTATTCAAGGTGAAGCATTGAAAATGGGGCTGATGTCCTAAAATAACTGCAGACAGAAGTTACATCCAAATGAGTAGCAATTGAATCGTCACTTGGAGACGCAACACCTACTTTAAAGATTTGATCACATTCACATGATGTCAGGTGTATTTCATGCTTTCTTATCTCCACCAAAAAGTTTACTTTGTCTTTTTTTGTGTTTTTCAACAGCACACCATTTCATCTGAAAGATGCTCAGACTAAAATTGAATACATTATTCAGACGGTCCTATGCGACCAATCTTTTTTTTTGATTATTACAATGAACTTTGCGAGTTTGCAACAAACTGGATATCATGAAACCAGCTCAACATCTATTTTCCCGGGATTTAACGCAGTGCACATGGGAAACGTCACCATCTGATGAAAAATCACCTTCAGCTCTTTCTCCACGCATGTCTCTTCACGTTTTAAATATTTGCAGTATGTCTGTTGATCAAGGAGTCATTATCCAGAAAAGGTCGTTATTCAATCCACAAAAACTGGTAGTTTCCCATAAACTTGGCTTTGCACAATATCACCTTCCATGCGTACCCCTCGACCCGACGACAAATTGAAGCTGCTCCATGTGAGGCTCAGACCTAAACCTTCGGCACAGCACACCCCACTATACTGGCACAGAGATACCATGCACTGGTCATCTGCAGCACTTTGAGCCACACATTAATGCTTACCTCCAGATTCCTGGCTGTACCTTAACGGTTGGGAAACCGAGTTTCTCTGATTCCATGGCTGGTAACTGCGATTACGCGATCATCTTCACCAATGGTTTTTACGCCGAGTGAGGCAAGTGGTGAGCTTCTTATTGCAAAGTTGGGCAGATTGTTAAAATATACAACTTCAACATTTGCCTTCACTAACTCATGAGCTTTTTATTTTGTTTTTCAAATCTTAAAATCTTTATCTTAAACACACTCAATGACAGGTCTCCATTGTGTCTCTGGCATCAAATTCCAAAGTGTAAACCCCTCTGAATTATTCCATTGCAGTCCGCTGTTTGGGGAGTGTTCCTGTTGTGTGAAATGCACTTCCCCGTGTGTCAACTGTTGCTCCCAGTATGCGCTCTGGCACTGCACTCATTTTCCTTCTGACACTTGCTCACTGTATTGCTGAGATCATACAGTGACTTGGTGTCGCACGGCCCAGGAAAATGATACAGCTCAAGGTTTTTGCATTGATGAATTCAATTGTCAGTTTAGCCTTATTTCGGATTTTGAAATTGTCAGTTCTGGACACAAGATCGTGTCAAAAATATCTGAACGGAAGTAAGGTGTTCCGAATAATGACATTGAGCACTATGTGCTCACCTCCAGTCTGGAAAACAATTCCTCACTGACAATTCTACACCTTCTGGTGTCACGGGCTCTTCATCCTGTTGACTTCAAATCGCCACAGAATTCAACAGACCTTGTTACATAGTAATTTCTTCAATTTTGTTCAAATCATTGCGAGCAGAGTATCACAGTGGGAGTGCGCTTCCCCATAACCCAGAGGTCAGTCCATACACTTGGAACTGTACTGCGCTAATTATCATTTCTCCAACATCACGGAGAAATATCTGCCGCACTGCATAATTTAAGCAACTCAATTACTCATACGGTCACATGCCTCTAAGCATGTATGACGATGTGGCAGCGAGGTTAAGCTGGTGGACTACTAACCCATTATGTTCTACACTGGGGGGTTCACATCCCACTAACTTTGGTGATTTTGTTGTTGCCATTTTTGGATGACCACAGCTGACTTTTTGAAATTGGAACTCCAATGGTCAGTTTCTAACCATTACGCCATTATAAATTCTCAAAGAATAATTTGAGCCTTTTGGCTAAACTGCATTGAAATGTGGATTTAATTGGGATAATGAAATGCTACGCGTTTCTCTTTTCCAAGTCATGTTGCTGTGAACTTTTATCGTATGAAAGAAATTCAGGAAAATGTAATAACGAGAGATGTGAAGTGCATGTTTATGCAATGAAATTCTTAATGATTGTTTTGTCAGATGAAATCTGGAGCAGGTTGGGTGGAAGTGAATCATCTTGGTGAGAAGAGCACAGTGAGACAGCACAAATTAATGGAGATATTTGAAAAAGGGCAGGGGATGTGTGTAGGGGCACAGAGAACTGGCTGCAAATGCACAGTCGAGAATTGCCGTTGTGGGTGCCGTGCATGGGCATAGACAGACTTAAACATTGGTCTCGCCCTTTCCCCTTGGACGTGCCATTGATGAATGATGGACATAAGATACAGATAAAGGCAAGATGTGGTAAGCAAGGTCCCTCTCGTTATGCACACACTGGATGCATCACATTGAACTATGAACAACTGGGGAAGTCAGCATGTTAACTGCAGGGAATGAACCTAACCTGTGTATCAATAACCGCAGATTAATGCAGCATAAACTTAAAAATGATTTCAAGTGTCTGTATACGCATGTCATTAACAGATGTTTCGTTCTAATACCTGTGTGGTGGAAAGAAGAAGACACCACATTTCAAGGTGGATGACAACATTAGCAATTTTGTCTTGAAATTGAGATCTATTTGATAATTTCACACAGTGAACAACTTCAATTTAAATTATACAAGTCACATTCCCTCACCTGGAATAAAAAAGTGTGATTTCATTACAAACATTGTCCTTGCTAAGTAGAATTTACTCAACATGAAAAATAGGATGTAATTTTTATTGAACATACGTCAATTAGCACCATGATCTTACTTCGGATTGACTGCAGTATGCACATGCTAACTAACGTTTAAGAAAGAAAGTCTTTTGGAAATAACGATTCGGTGGTGATGAAGAATAAGATTAGGTTCTCATGATTTGGATATTCCACCAATGGTTCCAGTAGTAGAAATGGTCAGTGGGCAGTATTTCTACGATGGTGTAGAGGTGAGTGAGCTTCCAGCGATAAGAGCTCCCACCTCATCTGGAGCAGACTGGTAGATCCAACCTCAACTGGACCGCTTCTATTGACATGGGGGTAGGGAGCATTGGGACATCAGACTGGGAGCTACAACGTCACCTAGAGCAGCTTCTATTGACATGGAGCAGCTAGGAGCAATGGAATGTCAGGTCCGGATCTCCAACCTAACCTGGAGCAGCTTGCATTTACATGGAAGAGGAGGGAATATTGGGACATTAGGCTGGGGAAAGGATATTCAACTATTTTAATCTGAAATAAAATAGGTTTCAACACCGCAGATGTTAATTGATTTATGAAGAATCTGTCCCGGGAAAATAATTGATTTTGTAGATATTAAAGACAAGTCCTGCAAATGTTCAACTCAGGAAAATACATTGCTACAGAGAGAAATGGGAATGATTTTTCAAGTCTTTGACTTCTTTTCTGGTCGACTTTGCATTGGATAACATCACCGGAATTACTTTTTCACTCATTTCATGTTATTCAGTTTTCTGCAAATACGGAAAGGTCATTAACGTAATATAAAGCTGAAAATTAATGGGAATATAAAATATTGTGATTATGCTGGCGTTTACCTCTAATTATGGTGGAAACGCAGCAAAGTCAGTTGTAATTTCCTCGATCAGCAGTGACCTCACTAATTGGCTGATCAGATTGTGAATGGTAGTTTTTTAAAAGACAATTTGAAGTGAATCAACGATGTTGATTTTCTTTGTTCTTTGTTCACCTTGTGACTATTACTGCTATTGCTCATGTCCTTGTTTAAACCACAGCTCTGCAGCGTGTAAAATCTCAGCTGTGCAGCTGGCCAGTGGTACAACCATTCGTATAGCTGGCTACTTATCATTTGGTGTTGGTTCAACTTTTACTTGGCGCAGTCGCATTGTGGAGATTCATCACACATCCAAACTAATCTTTCTTGCTCCACTGAGATGGAGTATATTTTAAATTTTCATCTCTATGAACGAAAATGATTTCACTGTCCTCGATCAGTTAAACTCTACCAAGAACAATCAAAGTTAAAGATTACACAGCACCAGATTGTATCGAATAGGTGTATTTGGAAACACCAGTGTTCCATGCGCTGCTTCTTCATCAGGTGGTAGTCAACTGTGGGACTCTAACCTTGCTTTGTGTGATTAATAAATTTGTCCACCCCAGTCCAATACCAACACCTCCAAGTCATGGGGAACATATACACCACGAACGGTCGGTTAAAGTCTAGATGATCTTCCAAAAGATCGCGCATGTTGACACACACATCAATTTTGTGCAGAAAGACACCCAGTTGATGAAGGAGCGGCTCTCCGAAAGCTAGTGTTTCCACACAAACCTGCTGGACTATGTCCTGATGTTGTATTTTTTTTTTACTTTGTCTATCCAACTCAAACACTGGCAATTCCATGTCGCAGAGAACATCAGTCATGCCCCAGCGCTGTCAGAGAAGACAATCCTGGAAAAGCCCCACACATTGCTCATAGGTACGTTTCGTTTTCAGAAACCAACCCACTCAATAGGTGAGACTCAGTTTTGACAGTTTTTTGAAACTCTTGCGAAGTGGAATCAGATGAGAATGATGAACTGTCCGACTGTGCAGGGAGAGGGAAGACACTTTTCCATTCTTTCAAGGGCTGGGGTATTGACTAATCTAAGACATTAAACAGATTCCTGGTAGAGCTGCTTTCTCTGCCTCAGGAACAAGAAGTCCTGATTTAAGAAGTCAAGAAGTTAAAAATTGCAAAACATCAGGTCATAGTCCAACAGGTTTAATCGGAATAATTAGTATTTGGAGTGCTGCTCCTTCATCAGGTGGTTATGGACTACACAGTTGTAAGATACAGAATTTATTGCAAAAGGAAACAGTGTGACGTAACTGAAATTCTACATTGAAAAATAACTTGATTGTTTGTTAAATCGTCCATCTGTTAGAATGACTCCGTTCGGTTCACTTCTTTCTTATGTAAATTGCAAAACTTTCCTTTAATACTTACATTCGCAGGTGAACTTGAACAATTAGTGTCAACCCAGATAATATGTTGAAGGTGTTAGTCCCTGTGTGCTGTGTCCGTGCCATAATGTTTAGACTGACGCTAATCTAAGAAAAAACAACACGCTGCAGGCAAGGATGCATTGGTGAAACCGAGCTGAGGCTACAGAACGGATGAATGGCGACTGCACATCAATCAACAGGCAGGTATGCCCCTTCGCAGTTGGGGAGCACTTCAGTGGTCCAGGACATTCGACCTCGGACCTTCGGGTGACCATCCTCCAAGGCCAGGTATTAGAACTAGAGGTAGGTGAGCACTTTGGGGACAGTGACCACAATTCGGTGATTTTTACTCTAGTGATGGAGAGGGATAAGTGTGTACTACAGTGCAAGAGTTATAGCTGGGGGCAGGGAAATTATGATGCGTTGAGGCATGACTTAGGATGTGTGGATTGGAAAAGTAGATTCCAAGGCAAGAGCGTAATTGATATGTGGAATTTGTTCAAGGAGCAACTATTGAGTGTCCTTGATAAGTACGTACCTATCAGGCAGGGAGGAAAGGGTCGTGTGAGGGAGCGGTGGTTTAATAAGGAGTTGGAATCCCTTGTTAAATGGAAGACGGCGGCCTTTGTAAAGATGAGGCGTGAAGGTTCAATAGGGGCGATTGAGAGTTATAAGGTAGCCCGGAAGGACCTGAAGAGAGAGCTAAGAGCAGCAAGGAGGGGACATGAAAAGTCCTTAGTTGGTAGGATTAGGGAAAACACTAAGGCTTTCTATAGGTATGTTAGGAATAAAAGAATGACTAGGGAAGGAATAGGTCCAATCAAGGATAGTAATGGGAAGTTGCGTGTGGAGACTGAAGAGATTGGGGAGGCACTGAATGAATACTTTTCGTCAGTATTCACTCAGGAACAGGACATTGTTGTCGATATGAATACTGAGGCACGAATAAGTAGAATGGATGGCTTTGAGATATGTAGAGAAGAGGTGTTGGAAATTCTGGCAAGGGTGAAAATAGATAAGTCCCCTGGGCCTGATGGCATTTATCCTAGGATTCTCTGGGAAGCAAGGGAGGAGATTGCAGAGCCATTGGCCTTGATTTTTGTGTCCTCTTTGTCTACAGGAGTAGTGTCAGAGGACTGGAGGCTAGCAACCGTGGTTCCCTTGTTCAAGAAGGGGAGTAGGGATAATCCTAGTAACTATAGGCCAGTGAGTCTCACTTCTTTTGTGGGCAAAGTCTTAGAGAGAATTGTAAGGGATAGGATTTATGCACATCTGGATAAGAATGATGTGATAAAGGATAGTCAGCATGGTTTTGTGAAGGGCAGGTCGTGCCTCACAAACCTTATTGAATTCTTTGAGAAGGTGACTAAGGAGGTAGATGAGGGGAAAGCGGTAGATGTGGTATATATGGATTTTAGTAAGGCGTTTGATAAGGTCCCCCATGGTAGGCTACTGCAGAAAATACATAGATATGGCATTGATGGTTAGTTGGAGGTTTGGATAAGGAATTGGCTGGCTGGAAGAAGGCAGAGGGTAGTAGTTGATGGCAAAGGTTCATCTTGGAGTGCCGTCACTAGCGGTGTTCCGCAAGGATCTGTTTTGGGACCATTGCTGTTTGTCATTTTTATAAATGACCTGGAGGAAGGGTTAGAAGGTTGGGTGAGCAAGTTTGCGGATGATACGAAAGTCGGAGGAGTTGTAGACAGTGAGGAAGGATATGGCAGGTTACAGCGGGATATAGAGAAGCTGCAGAGCTGGGCAGAAAGGTGGCAAATGGAGTTCAATGTAGCTAAGTGTGAGGTGATTCACTTTGGTAAGAGTAATAAAAAGATGGATTACTGGGCTAATGGTAGACTACTTGGTAGTGTGGAAGAACAGAGGGATCTTGGTGTCCATGTACACAGATCTCTGAAAGTTGCCACCCAGGTAAATAGTGCAGTGAAGAAGGCATATGGCGTACTGGCTTTTATTGGTAGAGGAATTGAGTTCCGGAGTCCTGAGGTCATGCTGCAGTTGTATAAGACTCTGGTGCGGCCGCATCTGGAATATTGTGTGCAGTTTTGGTCGCCATGCTATAGGAAGGATGTGGAGGCACTGGAACGGGTGCAGAGGAAGTTTACCAGGATGTTGCCTGGTATGGTAGGAAGATCCTATGAGGAAAGTCTGAGGCACTTGGGGTTGTTTTCATTGGAGAAAAGAAGGTTTAGGGGTGACTGGATAGAGGTGTACAAGATGATTAGGGTGTTAGATAGGGTTGAAAGTGAGAACCTTTTTCCACGTATGGAGTCATCTATTACAATGGGGCATAGCTTTAAATTAAGGGGGGGTAGATATAGGACTGGTGTTAGGGGTAGGTTCTTCACTCAGCGAGTCGTAAGTTCATGGAATGCCCTGCCAGTAGCATTCGTGGACTTTCCCTCTTTATGGGTATTTAAGCGGGCATTGGATAGGTATATGGAGGATAGTGGGTTAGTGTAGGTTAGGTGGGCTTTGATCGGCGCAACATCGAGGGCCGAAGGGCCTGTCCTGCGCTGTATTCTTCTATGTTCTATGTTCTATGTTCGAAGGCGGACTTCGGAACAAGCAGCAGCTGAAAGTGCCTGAGCAGAGGCTGATAGCTAAGTTCGGTATCCATGGTGATGGCCTCAACCGGGAACTTGGGCTCATGTCAATGTACAGGTGATCCCATTACCTATCTACACAAACAGACCCTCCGACACACACATACACACACACACACACACACACACACACACACACGCATATACGTTTGTGGAGTGAATTTGCACTTGCAGAGTTACATCGTAATTTGCTCAAAAACTGCATGAATCCATGTAAGTCTGTGTTAGCTCATTTTATAAAAGTAGAATCATTCTAAACATTATGGAACAGACAGCAGCACACGGGGGCTGACACCAATTGTTAAAGTTCACCTGAGAATGTAACTTTAAAATAAAAAGTTTTGCGCTTTACATATGAAAGAAGTGAAGCTAACATGGTCATTCTAACAGATCGGAGACTTAGCAAATAATCAAGGTATTTTTCAATGTATAATTTCAGTTACATCACACTGTAAACATATGCTATAAATTCCGTGTCTTACAACTGTGTACTCCACAACCACCTGATGAATGAGCAGCGGTCCGAAAGCTAGTATTTCCAATTTAGCCTGTTGGAATATAACCTGGTGTTGTGTGATTTTCAAATTTGCACACCCCAGTGCAAAACCTGCATCTCCAAGTCTTTCAATCCGAGGCACTCTGGTCACAGATCCAACCTTTGTGCATTCAACTTATTAGATCCTTGAAAAATACTGAATGTTTCAGTAATAATCATTTTTGTCATACTGAGTCTGAGCAGGCAAAGGCAACTGCTTTCAACGTTTATTCCCATTTGAATTCATCTCCGATATGAAATTCTCACTGACTCTGACAGCACTGATACCTTTGCTGTTTTGTAATGTCAGGAATTCATGTTCAATTTCCGACTTTCATAAGGAACAAAAAATATTTTTTCCCTGACTGGAAATCAACATTTGGAAATAGCAGTGAGACAGCTGAATTTCAACACTTTCACAACAAGGAAGACAAATACAATGCTTGCAAATTTTCTTGGTAGCTTTGTTTTTACCTTATTGGTTCAGTTGAAAAATGACACTCATTGAGTTTTTTAAAACATGGCGAATGGCTTTTGAGCCATTCAGCATCATCATCAGTCATCAAGCATCTGGCTTGTAAAGACAGTTTCCAGCACGTGACTCATTGCCTGGTGTGTTCTAAAATTTCAAGTCTTCAGTTAAATTGTTATTCAATTTCTTAAGGGCTTAAGTGGAACAAAAACATCTCTGTGAACTAACAGTCCTGAAAGACAAACTCTTTCTCGGAGCCATTTGTCAGTTTTCCTCATGATGCTGCGGAAAATGTTTCTGCGCTCACATCTGAATTGGTTTACCCTGTTTCTTTTTCCTGTACAGATACAAGGTGCAGGTTGCGGAAGTCACGTGTTTGTACTTTCACTGACACTCTGTCTCAGCGGGAGCTGCAGACCTTCCCCACGCTGATTCAGACAGCACTGTCCTTCCTGTGACATGTCCCATGGCGAATGGAAGGACAGGCATGAATAACCCGCACTTCGGAATTTTAGCGACAGTTTTAAAACATTTGCGCTGCCCCAGCGAGGAATTGAGCTCTTATCTCCCGCATAACATGCGGCGACACTAACAACTATACTACCGAGGACAACAGTTTCAAAGGAGACCCTTCAGCCAGTTGTATCTCCATTTGTCAAAATCAACTGCTTAACGACTCAAATCGTTTAGCCGATAGCCTTATTGTTATTGGCATAACATATTCATATCTGAATATTACTTCAGGTTAAAAGGGTCCCTGCCTCTGTGACCCTTACAGACACAGTGTTGCAAATTCCAAAACCTGCCGGCCTATAACGCTTTTCCACACATCTACTTAAAACTTTCTGTCTTTCTCATTAAATTTGTGCCCCCCTGTGATCGAACTCTCCGTCGATGGGAAACGTTACGTTCAGTCTACCTGATCCACACCCCTCATTATTTTGTATATCTGAAATATGCCTTTTCACAAATGCCCCTGCACCGTGACAAACAACCCCAGTCTTACCTGTCTCTCTTCCTCACTGAATCTCTTCAGCCTCGACACTATCCGTGTGAATCTCTCCTGCACCTTTCCCAGTGTGATCACATCCCTGGACTTATAAGAATTGCAGACAATTATCGAGGTAGAGTCGAATAAACCTTTTTTTTAACATTCTGCACCAGCATGCGGTGCGTCTCTGCAGCATATTTTGCCAAGCGGTCTGGAGTCACTTGGAGTCCAGAGCAGTTAAGGATGGCAGATTCCTTCCCTCAAGGCCTTCAGTGAAACAGATGGGATTTTCGGACAACGGATTTAGCGTATTCTTAATTGGAAGTATTTCTTGCATTTACATTCTATCGTCGTCGTGGTGTGGTGAGAATCGAACCCGTCTCCCCAGAACGTGACCTGGCCTTTTGTGTTAATAATCCAGCGATAATACCAGTAGGCTATCGCAGAAAGCCGTCATGGCTGATCTTTTCCAATAGAGTCTCTTATCCCCAATTATTCTCTGTGTCAACTTATTGAGCCACACGCTCCAATGATCTCTGGTCCATGTCAGTAAAAGCTGCTAAAAGAGAATTGATTGCACAGCCACGATATCCAAACGGATCGAATGATTTGAAAGTGCCAACGAAAAGATTGAGGCATGGTCACCCAGTAACAGTGAGTGCAACGGCACAGACTGGACGGTATCAACGTGTAAGTGTATGTTAGATTGTGCAATCCCTCAGTCAAATGGGACGAGGGACAGGAAAGCGAGTTAGGGCGAGTGGGAGGAAGAGACATCTTCCAGAACTTTTGGGTTGAAATGCTGATATATGAAACACTGAAATATCAGAAAACGAAATTCGAAGAAAACAAATCATCACCCCGGAGATCATTATCATGCAAAAACGAGTTATTTCTTACCGTATTTCAGCAAAAGTAAAACTTTGAGAGAACTGACCGCTATGAAATGGATTTGGTACGAAGTCGCGGCAACCACAACGCAGAAAACAAAATACTAAATGGTTACAGCACTCCACAGACCACGCTTGTAAACTGCAGCCAGTATGGTAGCAAAGGAAATGTCAGGAAGAATATACAATATCAGGAATTAATGACAGGCATGTGGGAACTCTGAATGGACTGAGTCTTTAACTTTAACGTTCCCAGAGTCTGTGGAGATTCCATGAATGAGAGTGTTGGAGAATGGGATTTATGAAACTCTCCAAACTCATGGGACAGTACAGGATATGCTTCAATAGCATTATAGTTTAACATCGCCTACTTCATCACTTTGCCCACACAATCACACTTCATTCAAGTTCTCGACTGAAGCAGGCATGAAGATCCAATTGGAAGTTGGGATGGAATGACGGGAGAGTGGCGCGTGTATTTCCGAGTTTGGGACTGCTCCTGGTCAAAAACGAGGTGGAAGGGAATACTTGCCCCCATTTATAATATTATAGCCATAAGCAGTACATGTTGTTGACTCAACCAACTGGCGTAGCTAAAGCGTGTTGAACATTTAACTTTGGGGTGACAATGTTCGAAATTTCATTTTCCGATTTGGATCAGTGTTCTTGACATTGGCAGTAGCAGCTGCTTATGATTGCATCAGCTCAGGATCAGTTTCTTCTTCCCAGTAAATACTGCAACCTGGAGAAGGTGGTGTTGTGGTTATATAATAAATGAGTCATCCTTGGGCACTCACACACCGAACTGGTAATGTTAAAGTTCGACGAATAAAACCTGAAATGAAAGCCTGACCTTAGGAACAGAGAACATGCCTTTAATTTCCTGCAACCCCATTCATGCATGACCCTTATGCAGGGGATGCTACCAGCTTTACCCAATCCTGCCTACTTGCGATTCCAGGTGCAGAACAACATAGCTGACCCTTAATCCGAGAATGCCGACGCTGTAGGTAGGCTGGACATTCGGCCCATTCCAGTCGACACCATCCCTCCGAAGCGCATCCTATCAGACCCACACTCCATACCTATTCTGTTCCCCTTCATTTCCCATGGCTGATCCCTGTAACCTGCACACCTGCAGACTGTGGGAGGAAATTCACACAATCAAAGAGAGAACGTGCAACCTGCGCACAGTCACACAAGACTGGGATCGAATCCATGTCTCTCGTGCAGCAAGGCATAAGCGAATCAGGATGAGCCACAAATGCTGTCCTGACCAGCGACATCCACACCCTGTGGGTATATCAGTTAGAATAAAAACACGTTCACAAATGGACAACGGGACTTATGTCTGCGCGGGCATTATTTGAGGCAATCGTTCATCCTGGGTAGATACAAGGACACCAATATCACAGAGAAACCAGCGCAATGCGGGATTCAATTACCTGTTGCAGTAGAAACTCATTTACTCAGTCAAACTGGGGACAGACTATTCAACAGTCCCGTGTGTTGGGAGGGCTCAATGAGCAATAAAAACTCCAGAGTAACCAGAAAGATTACATATCCCAGAAGGAAATCAATTAAACTGTCAACGCTGCTGTTAACCCCAACCAGCTGCCGGTTTCATAGCGTCAAAGTCATAGACTCACGCAACATGAAAACAGGCCTTTCAGTCCTACCAGCTCATACTGAACATAATGCCAAACTAAACGAGTCGCATCTGACGGCTCTTGTAACTGCTGAGGGTTAATAATGCCCTTGTGATATTATTACTGCATTGTTCATATGAATGTCCAGCTATACTTCTATGGGCACCGGTTCAAATCCTGGCATGGCAGATGTTGGAATTTTATTTCAATAAATATCTCGAGTTGAAGAGTCTAATGATGATGTTGAATCAGTTGTTGTAGATCTGATTCACTACTGCCTAATAGGGAAGGAAACAGCCATACTTCTCTGGTCTGGTATATGGCTCCAGATCCATAATATCGTGGTTGATACTGAACTACCCTCTGGGCAATAAATAATGGACGAGGCATAAATTAATAGCTTTTTTCTAATCCCACGGAAACTTTCCAATGCATTTATCGATCCAAATATCCTGTAAATATTGTAAATGTACTTTCATTCATCACTGCCTCAGGAAGTGAATTGCACACATAAACCATCCTCTGTTAAAAACAGCCTCTCATGTCTTATTTTAAATAGCTCTCTTTTCACCTGAAACATTTACCCTCTCGTCTTGAAGTGTCACTGCTTTGAGAAAAGACAGTTAAAGTTAATTCTATTCGAACTCTCAATGATTTATAAATTTCTATCAGGTCGCCTTTCAAACTCCAGTTCACGTGTGAAAATATTCTCAGCCTATCCAGCCTTTCGTTGTAACTCAAAACTTCCCCACTACCAATATGCTGATACACGTCTTCTAAACCTACTCCAGCTGAATAATGTCCTTGCTATTACTGGGCGACAAGAACTGGACACAGTACTCCAGAAGAGGCCTCACACAATGACCTATTCCATTCAACATGACGTACTATCTCCTACGCTCAAAGGACTGTGCAACGCAGGCAAGATGACAATTTTTTATTAACTATTCTGTCTATATGTGAAGCAAACTAAAAGGAAATCTTTAACTGCATCCCTGGCCTCCGTTTTCCACAACATTATGCAACGCCCTAGCACTAATTGTATAAACCCTTCTCTTATTTGATGTAGCAAAACGCAATACCTTCCATTTATCCAGATTGAACTCTATGTAAAATATTTCAGCCCAAAGACGCATTGGATTAAGATCCTTCTGGAAACTTAGATTACCTTCTTTACAGTCTCCAATTCTGGTGTCCTTTCCAAGCTTATGAACCTTGGCTTCTATGAATTCCATTCTTTTCTCATATAGGTCAATGATTTATACTTATTTGTCGTGGCCATCATTTCGCAGTTTGAAAATCAGGTAACAATTAGTCATGTCGTTAACCATGAGGAAGAAAGCCATGGACTGCAGGGAGATTGGAAACAATTGGCAAGAAAATGTGCTGGAAGGAATTCAATCCAGTGAAGTGGGTGATAATTAATGATTTTGGGGAGGAACAATGATAAATGTGTGAATACTGAGTGGTTTAAAGTAATAAAAGAGAAATTGGAGTAGACATTCAACAATATTTGAAGGTGATTGGACAAGGGATCAAGTGGTCTCGAGGGGTTGGAGATACTTTCTGTTCTTGACCGCAGCTAGGAATATAAGAGCAGGTAAACGATGGTGGAACTTTAGCAACGGCCTATTCAAGATCAATGGAGGAGGAATCAGATGGACGGAAGTGCGTACTGCAGCTGCTGGAAATCAGAATCAAGATTGGACGGGTGCTGAAGAAGCACAGCAGGTCAGGCACCATCCGATTTGCAGAAAAAAAAAAATAACGTTTCGGGAAAAAGCCCTTCATCAGGAATAAAGCTGGGAGCCTCGAGGGTGGAGAGATAAACGGAGGATGGTTCTGGGAAGAATTTAGCTGAGAGTGCAAGAGGTGGATGGAGATGGGGTGAAAGGTGATAGGTCGGAGAAGAGGGTGGAGTGGATAGGTAGGAAGGAAGACAGACAGGTGGGACAGGTCAGTAGCATGGTGCTAAGTTAGAAAGTTGGAAATCGGATGAGGTGGGCGTGGGGAGATGAGGAAACTGGTGAAGACCAAGTTGATGCCCTGGTGTTGAAAGGTCCCGAGGTGGAAGATCTGGCGTCCAGTGGTGAGGGAGTGTCAGTGGAGGAGACCCAGGAACTGCATGTCCTTGGGACAGTCGGGGGGGGGGGGGGGTAGTTGATGTTTTTGGTCATGGGGCATTGGGGTTGAATGTTGCGGGTGCCCTGGAAAAGTTCTCTGAAGCGCTCTGCGAGAATGTGTCTGTTGGCCCCAATGAAGAGGAGACCGCATCGCGAGCAACAGATGCAATAAATGACTGGTGTGGAAGTGCACATTTGATGGATGTGGAAGGCTCATTGGAGCCTTGGAAGGATGTGAGAGGGAAGATGTTGGTACAGGTTTTGCAATTCCTGTGGTGGCAAGGGAAGGTGCCACGAGGGGAGGATGGGTCATTGGAGGGCTTGGACGTGACTAGGTAGTCGTGGAGGAAGCAGTTTTTGTGAAAAGTGGATAGGGTGGGGCAGGAAATATATCCCTCGAGGTCAGTGTTGCTGACACCTTTTACAAACCCACTGATCCCCACAGCTGTCTGGATTATACCTCCTCCCACACCACCTCTTGAGCAAATGTTATCCTGTATTCCCAATTCCTCCACCTCAATCGCATCTGCTCCCCAAGGTCCAGCTCCATCACAGAACACACCAGATAGCCTCCATCTTTAAAGACAGGAATTTCCCCTCCGATGTGGTTGAAGATGCCCTCCAACGCACCTCATCCATGTGCCGTACCTCCGCCCATGAACCCCACACGTCCAACCACAACAAGGACAGAAACTCCCTGGTCCTTATCTTCTAGCCCTCCAACCTCTGCATAAATCACACCATCCACTGACAGTATCGCCACCTCTAAACGGATTCTAACACCAGGGATATGTTCCCTTTCAATGTTTGGTAGAAGATTTGTAGCTCGGGTTGTTGTTGTGGTTCTGTTCGCCGAGCTGGGAATTTGTCTTGCAAACGTTTCGTCCCCTGTCTAGGTGACATCCTCAGTGCTTGGGAGCCTGCTGTGAAGCGCTCCTGTGCTGTTTCCTCCGGCATTTATACTGGCCTGTGTCTGCTGCTTCCAGTTGTCAGTTCGAGTTGACCGCTGTAGTGGCCGGTATATTGGGTCCAGGTCGATATGTTTGTTGATAGAGTCTGTGGATGAGTGCCATGCCTCTAGGAATTCCCTGGCTGTTCTCTGTTTGGCTTCCCCTGTAATGGTAGTGTTGTCCCAGTCGAATTCATGTTGCTTGTCGTCTGTGTGTGTGGCTACTAAGGATAGCTGGTCGTGTCGTTCCGTGGCGAGTTGGTACTCATGTATACGGGTCGTTAACTGTTGTCTCTCCCATTCCTAGACGTGATGGTACAGAGAACACCAGACGGAGAATTCACCACAAAGGTTTACAGGAAAGCCACACACACAACCCAAGTCCTAAACTATGAAAGCAACCACCCCAACACACAAAAACGAAGTTGCATTAAGACACTATTCAAAAGGGCCACAACACACTGCAGCACACCAGAACTGCAAAAAGTGGAAGAGGAACACCTATACAAGGTATTCGCCACAATGGATACCGTCACAATTTCAACAGATGCCTAAGGGAGAGACAACGGAACGAGGACATGCCGCAACCCAAAGGACTAGCCACACTACCATACATCAGGAGCATTTCTAAACTGACAGCCAGACTACTGCAACCACTAGGACTATTAACAGCACACAAACCAACAGCCACTCTCAGACAACAACTCACCAGAATGAAGGACCCGATACCCAAAATGAGCAAAACTAATGTAGTGTACAAAGTCCCATGCAAGGACTGCACAAAACACAACATCGGACAAACAGGAAGACAGTTAACGACCCGTATACACGACCACCAACTTGCCACGAAACGACACAACCAGCTATCCTTAGTAGCCACATACACAGATGACAAGCAACATGAATTCGACTGGGACAACACTACCATTATAGGACACGCCAAACAGAGAACAGCCAGGGAATTCCTGGAGGCATGGCACTCACCCACAGACTCTATCAACAAACACATCGACCTGGACCCAATATACCGGCCACTACAGCGGACAGCTCAAACTGACAACCGGAAGCGGCAGAGACAGGCCAGTATAAATGCCGGAAGAAACTGCACAGAAGCGCTTCACAGGAGGCTCCCAAGCACTGAGGATGTCCCCTAGACAGGGGACGAAACGTTTGCAAGACAAATTCCCAGCTTGGCTATCAGAACCACAACATATGTTCCCCTCCCAACCCCTATCCACTTTCCGCCAAGACCATTCGCTCTGGGACTACATGGTCAAGGCCACGCCCTCCAATGACCCACCTTTCCCACTTGGCAACTTCCCCTGTCACTGCAGCAATTGCAAAACCTGCATCCACATCGACCTCCCCACCTCTGTCCAAGGCTCAAATGGAGGCCTCCACATCCATCAAAGTTTCTCCTGCACTTCCACACATGTCAGTTCTTGCATACGTTCCTCCCAGTGTGGTCCCCTCTTAGTTGTAGAGAGGAGATGTGTTCTCACAGAGCACTTCCGCGAATATTTACAGGATACCCGCAAGAATCAACCCCAGTGACCCATGGCCAAACAATTCAACTATACTCCACTCTCCCGAGGACATGCAGGTCCTGACCCCCTGTATCGCCACTGCCTCATGAACCGATGCCTGGAGGAAGAAAGCTTCATCATACGCCTGGGGAACTTTCAAACCAATGGCATCAATTTGGACTTCACCCGTTGCCTCATTTGCCGTCCCCCTACCTAACCCCAGTTCCCACCTTCCAGCTCAACACTATCCGAAAGACTTGCCCCAACTGTGCATCTTCAATCCCACCTATCCACTCCACCTTCTTCTCTGACATTTCATGTTCACCCCCCGCCTGTATCCACTTACAGCACTCTCAGCTACCTTCTCCCCAGCCCCACATCCTTCCCATTTATCTCTCCATCCCATATGCTCCCAGTCTCATTCCTGATGAAGGGCTTTTGGCTGAAACGTCCATTTTTCCTGCTCCTCAAATGCTGACGGACCTGCTGTGCTTCTCCAACACCACTCTAATCTTGAGGGGAGTCAGTTGCTTGAGTGGGTTTTCGGATATTTTCTATTGTTGACCACAGGCTGTGGATGATAGCAGAACGTTAGCAACCACCAGTTTAGGGATCAGCTAAACGACTGAGCACAAGTCTGGTCACAGCATAAATCAACATTTTTCTTAAAATTGGAAGATAAAAGATGACAGGCTGAAGTATGCAACTTTGCCCATCAAGACCGTTTCACCAATGAGTTTCTCACTGATTCCTTTCCAAGTCAGGGTGCTATGGGCCTTGAAGGGAACTTGCAAATGGTGGCATTTAATTGCATCATCCAAACTTGTCCTTGTCGTCAATACAGCTGTTGTGCTTTGAAGGTTCTGTCAAACATGCCCGAATGACTTACTGCAGTGCATCTTGTAGTTGGTGCACTCTGCTGTAATTGTGCCTTAACGGTGAAGGGAATGAATATTGTAGGTGTTGAAGAGGGTACATTCAAGTGACTGCATTGTTGTGGACGGTGTCCAGTTCCTCAAGTGTTATTGAAGATACACCCATCTAGGCAAATGGAGAGAGTTATGTTACTCGTCTCATTTGTGCCTTGCCAACGATGTAGGATTCACGGAGGAATGAGTTGAGTAAAGAATCAAAAGAATGTCTCAAGAACATGTTGTTGTTGTCAAAGTGTTTATGTATCCAGATTCTATATGTTTTCCCCCGAAATAATAGCTCTGTGGACAATTACACGGGGTAATTTGTTGACAGTAAAGTTATTGAAGTCAATGCGATATGATTAGTTTCTCATTTGTGAGAGTGATCATTACTCTATTTCGTCCTTGTGTGGACCGATCTGATTCCAGTCGCTGTCTGATTTGAAGATCCAGTTCCCGTCTGTGCTTGAAATTTCAACCGTTTCTTTGCATAAATGTCTCCACCTGCCTTCATAATATGTAAGGACGCTGCAGGGACAGCAGAGATTTACGGACATGTTGCCAACACTGGAGAAAATGTAGGTTCTTGGAATGATTGGTTAGGCTGGGATTATTCTCCTGGAAACATAATAACATTTATAATCGTTCAATATTCATTGACAGGGTAGTTACGGGCTGGTGGTTCACCCTCTGGTATGAGGAGAGCACCAGAGGACATGAACTCAGAATTAGGTATTGCCGATTTAATTCAGGACTGAGGGGTAATTTCTTTGCTCAGGGGCTAATGAATCGGTAGAACTCCTTGTCGAAATTGTTCTTGAGGCTGAGTTGTTGTGTATTTTCAAACTGTGCCAGACAGATATTTAACCATAACGGCGATGAAGCTTTGTCGAGGCAATGCTGGAGAATGGAGTTGAGGATTATCAGATCAGCCATTAGTTCGTTGAATGGTGGAGCAGACTCGAGGGGCTGAATGACCGACTTCCAATCCTACATCATTTGGTCTAACGCCTTATTTCATTGATATCTTTAGAATTCTAAAAGGATGGGATGAAGAGATAGAAAAGGTTTTCAAACTGATCAGACAGATCAGGAACTAGGCTCATAAGTTCATAAACAATAAATGTGCTGTGGCCTGGAGACAACAAATGGCACTGTGCACACCGCAGATGGGTATGTTCACATGTTGTGATTGCTAAAGAAAATTGGTAGATCTAATATTGTTGCCAACTTGGTGATCACGATGGATGATGGTCGCGGTATGATTCACACAGCAAAAGGTTGTGAAAGAATGAAAGGTTCGTTTCATTGGAAAAGTTTTCTGCGGTTCCAATTCAACTGACTGTTTAAAATACTGATCAGAACTTTGTGTGGTGTATTACACTAAAATTCACAAGCCCACTGGATAAACTATTGCACCCGATCTCTCCTTATTTGTTCCCCTTTCATTCGATGTAAATTCATAGAAAGTCAAGATAGAATGAAAAGAGAATAGAAACGTTTGCCCAACTTTTCATTATCCCAATGTAACTTACAACAGAACCAAATTGCTCTACTTCGACTTTGATGAGGTATCGATTTATCACAATTCTCTGCTGCAATGAAGGGCAAGAGGAAGATTCTCCATCCAATGTATCCTAAAGATGCGAGGCACAAAGGGAAACCACAGCTGCGTTTCATAGAAGTAACAGCCAGAGTAGGATTCAAATCCACACCAGCACAATGGAAGAACAACCCGTCGCCTGAACTCCTGGGAGACTACAGCCCATTGCAAAGGCGCTCACATGTGACCCCGTCAAGATCACATATGGTGCACCGAGGGGATAAGAAATTTCCTGAGCGGAATCGACTCCACGCCATTATGTTTCTGCTTTCAGCAGAATAATAATACCAGCAAAACCCAAGGGATTGACCTCGTCCTTGGAAGGAATATCTTGTCCTTGATTTATTTCGAGTCGGAACTGTCTCAGAATGACCCAGCAAGCATGAAAATCCCGTCACATTCACACGCACATTTCGTCTTGACGCATAATTTCTTCAGATAGTTTCTCTCTCACGTGAAAAACTATATATGGAGAGAGAAGTGAAGGTGATGTTTTAGCTCGATGGTCTTTCTCATATGGGTGAACCTGAACTGGGTAAAATTCCCGGAAATGCAGTTTTGTTCGTTTCATTTTATTAATTTTGCTGCAACTTCACTCTGTTCATTCCAATGATCGGAATTGAATTGGATTTATGTGATTGGAATGTTAAATGTTGCATTCAATATTGCTCCGAATTTATTTCAGCTTAAAGAAAATGCTGATGAGAAAAACAGAAGGTTGAACTACAAAACAAGATGCCAGTTTTGATGCTCAGTTACTTTGGCTGATTTCAGTGGGTGTCAAATGAACCCAACATCATGGCGATCGTCCTCCCACCTTTAAACCATGGGATTAAAGCAGGAAATCGATCTCTAAGAGACGGGTCACTTCCTATTCATTATGGAATAGTTTGCCTTTACAATATGCCAAATCTGCTCAGTTCCATTGATAATGCTTCATGTGGAAAATTCATAGAAATCTTTCAAAACTCTGAGGTTTTTTATTGCTGAATCTTACACAGCTGCAGAGGTTTCCGATATTTCTTTGCATCTGAAGTCGTCCAAATTAGATATTGTTTCCTCGCACCTTCTACCCCACTGTACCAATCTACCACACCCCACTTTTACACTTTTACCTGGCCACAGGCTGTCTCTCTCCTGGTGAAACTCACTGCTTGTGTGTATCTAAATGTGCCTTTCCAAATATTTTGGAAACGGATTGTCTGAGTGACAGAAATTCTGCTCCCATCATTTATTTGTCCTACATCGATGGTTTTGAAAGCCTGACGTTCAGAAATGTACGAACTTGAAAGAGTGAATTTACCACATATTTACTCTCTCCAAACCTCACCTACTCTGGAAATCTTACATTCGGTTTTCCTTGGTTCAGTGTCAAATTTTTTAAAACAAAAAATTAAAAGTCCATCCACACTAAACGCCGTCAGTATCGTCTCCAATGTCTTAACGGGCCAGTAAACGCTGGCAGTGTCCTTCTGATAGAATCACAGATTCCCCCTACAATGCAGAAAATGCAGTTCAGCCAATCGAGTCTGTAGGGAGACTCCGAACAGCATCTCAACCAGACCTAGCTCCCGTCTCTATCCCCGCAGGTCTCTGGATTGTGATTTCAAATAAACCTGTTGGAATAAAACCTAGCAACGTGTGACTGCTGACCTTATCACTGCGTTACCCATGGCTAATTCACTTAACTTACTGAATTCACTCCCTGGACACATCAGCGCAATTTAACATGACCAATCTACCAAACCTACAGACTTAACAGCAGTACAAACCACTGAGCAAATGGACCATCACAGTGAAGACAATCTGTATCATTTACACACTGGTAACTCAGCCGAGTGAAAGCAAGCTGCGCCCAGCAACCTGAATTCAATCCATACAAACGCGGTCCTGCGCTGGACAACCTCATGAGTGCTGCTGGAAATGTTTCTGCACTCAGGTCTGAATGGGTTTGCTCTTTTCTTCCTCAGATTCCTGCTTTAAATAAACATATCAGTCAGGAACAACTCTAGAAAATGGTTTTCATTGCAACACAAACACAATGTGCAGTTGGCTGAAGTTACGTGTTTGCACTGTCACTGACACTCTCTCTCCCCAGGAGCTGCAGACCTTCCCCACGCTGATTCAGACAGCACTGTCCTTCCTGTGACATGTCCCATCGAGAATGCAAGGCCAGGAATTAATAAACTTCACTGGTGAACAGAGCGACAGGTTTAAAACCTTTACGATGCCCCCAGCGGAGAATTGAACCCTGTGACAGGAGGGGACACTAACCACGATACTGTGGAGGATGACAACATCGAAGGAGGCCCATCAGCCTGTTGTGGCCGCACGTGCCCAACACAACTGCTTAACGACCTGAATCAAGTTCCATCGTTTAGCCCATAATCTTACATGTTTTGGCATCACAATTTAACATCTCAATTTTTTTCTAAGGTTAGAATGATTTCCGCCTCTCTGACCCTTTCCGCAAATCTACTCAAACCTTTCTGCCTTTTCCCGAAATCTCTTGGCCCCAGTGTTCGATCTCTCCATCAATTAGAAACAATTCTTTCTGTCTATCCTATCCATATCGCTCATTATTAAGTACATCTCAGTCATGAATTCTCCAATCTCCTCTGCTCGGTGACAAACAACCCGTCTGTCCAATCTCTCCTCACAACTGAAACTCTTCAGCCCAGACAATATCCCAGTGAATCTCTACTGCAACGTTCCCAGTGCGATCACATCCATGCAGTACTCTGAATTGCAGAACTGCACGCAGTAATCTAGCTAGGGCCGAATGAACTTTTTTTCTATTCTGTTACAGTATGAGGGCGTCGCTGGCTCGGCAGTATTGATTGCTATCCCTAATTGCAGAGCGGGCATTTGAAACTCAACCATATTGTAGTGAGTCTGGAGTCACATGGAGGCTCAAACAGGTAAGAATGGCAGTTACATTCCTTAAATGAGGTCAGATGGTTTTGTTGTTTTCAACAATTGGCCGCGGATTTATAGGAGTTATTAGATTCGTAATTCCAGATATTTATTGAATCCCAATTCTACCACCGAGCATGGTCGGCGTCAAACCCGAGTCCGTGGTGTCTGAATAAACAGACCAGTGTTCAGTGATAATCGTGCTCGGGCATTGCAGAAAATCAGTGAATCTGATCTTATCCAATAAAGTCGCTTTTCCCCGATACTGTTCTGTGACATTTTCCTGAGCTTGACCCCACCCCCCCAATAATATCTGGTCCATATCAGTAAATGTACTACATGTGTATTGATCTCACAACAGTGGTAACCAAATGGATCAAATGGTCCGCAGGTCCCGATGTTGGGGTTGGGGCACGTTCACCCAGCAACAGTGACCCCAGCCACACAGACTGATCGGTATCAATGGGAGAGTCTGTATTAGATTCTGCAATGCCTTAGTGAAATAGGAAATGACTCCGCAAACACATGATGAAAGAGCAGCGCTCTGAAAGCTAGTGCTTCAATTAAACCTGTAAGACCATAACCTGGTGTTGGGTCATGTTTAACTTTGTACTCCATAGTCCAACACCAGCATCTCCAAATTAATGAAATGGGGGGATGGGATGGAAAGTTCGGTTAGTGATCGGAGGAGGGAAGAAATCTCTGAGAACGGGTGGATTTGAATTCTGACATATGAAACAGAGATGTGAGCGAGCAGAGCTTGAAGGAAAAAACATCACGTTGGAGAAAATCAAAACTTTAAAACAACTGATTCCTTTGTGTTTCACAAAAGACTGGGATACAGCACAATTACAGCCGTGACTGGGATTTGAACCGCTGTTGCTGCGACCACAACACAGAATACTAACCACTATACGATCATGGTAACCCACAGACGAACACAGCAAACACACCTCATAAGTGCAGTATCATAAGGAATGTTAGGCAGAGCACCAAATGCACAAAATCAGTGCTCAGCGAACAGTAGCAGATATGTGGGAACTCAGAATGGACTGACCGTTTAACATCGGTTCCCCCAGTGGCTGTGTTGATTCCATCATTAATGTGTTTAGGGCTGAGATGAATAGATTTCTCCATAACAACAAAGATTCCGGGGACAGTACAGCTTTTCTTACCTGCACATCCACCAATATCATTTATTGTATCCGTTGCTCCCGATGCGATCTCCTGTACATTGGGGAGACTGGGCGCCTCTGAGCAGAGCGCTTTAGGGAACATCTCTGGGACACGCACACCAATCAACAACACAGCCCTGTGCCCCAACATTTCAACTCTCGCTCCCACTCTGCCGAAGTCATGGAGGTCTTGGGCCTCCTTCACCGCCGCTCCCTCACCACCAGACACCTGGAGGAAGAACGCCTCATCTTCCGCCTCGGAACACTTCAACCCCAGGGCATCAATGGGGACTTCAACAGTTTCCTCATTTCCCCTTCCCCACCTCACCCCATTTCCAAACTTCCAGATCAGCACTGTCCCCATGACTTGTCCTGACTTGTCCTACCTGCCTATCATCTATTCCACCTATCCATTCCACCCTCACCCCGACCTATCACATTCATCCCCTCCCCCACTCACATATTGTACTCTGTGCTACTTTCTCCCCACCCCCACCCTCCTCTCACTTATCTCTCCACCCTTCAGAATCTCTGCCTGTATTCTTGACGAAGAGCTTTTGCCCGAAACGTCGATTTTACTGCTCCTCGGATACTGCCTGAACTGCTGTGCTCTTCCAGCACCACTAATCAAGAATCTGGTTTCCAGCATCTACAGTCATTGTTTTTACCAAGCTTTTGTTGAAATATATAGTTCAATAGCAATGCAGTTTAACATCGGTTACTTCTCAAGTTTCCCCACACAAGGCAGTAACCACTGCTGCCACACAGTCCGAGTTCCCAGTCCCAGAATCAGAGGAAATGAGTGGCGCAGTCGCGAATAACCAACTTGAAATCAAGATGGGGATGAGGTTGCAGAGATACTCGATGGCTCAAGTGACGCAACTGGAGAATGCACGGTGTTTCTATGATGGTTTCGAGGCGCAAGCAATTCCGAGGTTGGGTGTGCTTCTGGTCAAAGGCGGGGCAGAAGGGAAAATCTGTTCCCGTTTATAATAACAGCAATCTACAGTGCATCTTGCTGAGACAGCTGAGTACCACAACTGGAGCGGGGGCAGCTGGTTTGAAGTTTAATTTTGCTTCACTATCACCCACTTCCCTGGAATGAATTGCTTTCACCATTTTTATTTCCAATTGTTTAATATCTCCCAGCAGTCTGTGGCTTTCTTCCTCATGGTTAATTGCATGACTAACTGTTGTATGATTTGCACACTGCTAAATCACGGCAACTCCAAGTAAATATGAATCATTGATCTAAATGAGAAAACAGTGGAACTCACTGCAGGCATGCTTCGGAGGTTTGCAGGCGATACCAGTATTGGAGACAGTGATGAAGATTATCTAAGTTTCAAAAGGATCTTAATCCAATGAGTCGTTGTACTGAAAAATGTAACATGGAGTTCAGTCTGGATAAATGGAAGGTATTGCATTTTGGTCCAACAAAAAGAGTATGGCTTTGCGTATGTTGGAGAGCATGGAAGCTCAGTGTGCATGTACATAATTCCTTGTAATTTGCATTACCAACAGACAAGATGGTTCAAAGGCATTTAACCTACTTCCCTTCATTGCTCTGTCCTTTGTGTACAGCAGTTGGGAAGTTATGTTGAAGTTTTGCAGGACATTGATGCGGCCTCTTCTGGAATATTATGTCCAGTTCTGGTCGCCCAGTTGTGGGAATGATATTATTCAGCTTGAATAGGTTCACAAAAGGTGTGCACGCTTGTTGCTAGTGGACGTTTTGAGTTATAATGAAAGGCTTGATAGGTTGAGACTATTTTCAGATTCGAGATTGGGGTGCTGGAAAACCACATCAGGTAAGGCAGCATCCGAGGAGCAGGAGAATCATTTTTTCACACAAGTGTCGTTCATCAGGCTCTTCCCCGAAACGTCGATTCTCCTGCTCCTCAAATGCTGCCTGATCTGCTGTGCTTTCCCAGCACAACACTCTCGACTCTGATCTCCCATCTGCAGTTCTCACTTTCTCCCAGTTGAGACTGTTTTCACTCTAGGTTAGGGTTTTGAACGGCGACCTGACAGAAGTTTATGAATTATTGAGAGACAAGTTTTGAGTTAACGATAGCGGCCTTTTCCCAGGAGGGGAATTTCAAGACGAGAGGGCATATGTTTAAGATGAAAAGAGAGATTTTTTAAAAAAGACATGTGCGGCATTTTTAAAGGGAATGTGTTTTACGTGTGTAATTAACTTGCCGAGGAAGTGATGGATGAGGGTATGTTTGCAACATTTAATGGACAATTAATTCCAAACATGAATGGGAAATTCGGATTGTTAAAATAAATTTATTCATGCTGAGTACGTCAGTTATTTCCCAGAGGGCATTTAAGAGTCAACCACGGTATTATCCATCTGGAGTCTCCTGTGGGACAGAGCAGATGAATATGGCAGTTTGCATCCCGAACTGTTATGAGTGAATCAGATGGGATTTTCCACACAACTGATTCAGGGCATCACGAGACTCTTCAATTCCAGGCGCTTATTGAATTCAAACTCCACTATCTGCCATGCCAGGACCTGAACTCATTGTCCCCAAAATATTACCTGGGTTTTGGATAATAACACAGTAATAAAACTATAAGGGCATTATAACCACTCAGCGGGTACAGGAGGAGGCAGACGGGAATGGGTTAGTTTGGCAGTATGTTCAGCATGGATCGGTTGGACTAACAGGCCTGTTTTCATGTTGTATGAGTCTGATTGACGCTCTGGAGCAGGCGGCTGGTTGGGATTAAATGCGCATTGACATCATAATCGAACACCTGATGGGATATGTAATCCTGTTGGAGTCTCCGGAGGTTGTTTTGCTCAGTGATCCCTTCCCACACACGGGACTGGTGAACGGCCTCTCCCCAGTGTTACTGGTTAAATGAGATTCCATTTCTGTGGTTAATTGAATCGCTTCCAGCAGTTCCCACATTGCCTTGCTTTCTCTGTGATATCAGTGTCCCTTTTACAACCCAGGGTGAACGATCCTTTCAACTTGTGTCCACACAGATACAAATCCTGTTTTCCATGTTGTGAATGTTTTTTTATTCTTCCTCATTCACCCACAGGGTGTGATTATCACTGGTAAGGACAACATTTATTCTTCGCCCCTTGTTTGTTGCTGTCTGGCTCCACTACAAACCTGGGTGCGATCCCAGCCTCGGGTGTCTGTCTGTGGGCAGTCTGCACATTCTCTGTGTGTTTGCCTTTTTATTTCTCCCTCTGACCAAAGATGTGCCAGTTACAGGGATCAACAATGGGAAATGCAGGCTTATGGGACAGGGAATACCGTGGGGTCTGGTGGGATGCGCTTCGGATGGACCGTGTGGACTGGAAGGGCCGATTAGACTGCTTCCCCACGCGGTGGAGATTCTTGAATTAAGGGTCAGCTCATGTTTTTCTGCTCCTGGAGTCTCTCGTAGGCAGGACTGGTTGAAGATGGTTCAATCCCCTGCATAAGGGACGTGAATGAATGGGATTGCAGGAAATTAAAGTCATGATCTCTGTTCCTGAGGTCAGGCTTGTATTTCATGTTTTAATCATCGAACGTAAACATCACCGTTTCCGTGTCCCAACCCCCAAATATGACTAGTTTAAAATATCACCCCAACACCACCTTCTCCTGGTTGAAGTCTTGACTGTGTGGAAGAAACTGATACTGAGCTGATGCGAGCAAATATAGCTGCCACCACCAGTGTCGGAAACACAGATCCAAACAGCAAAATCAGTTTTAAACCCATCACTACAAAGTTAAGGTCTCAACACGCTCCACCTGTGCCACTCAGCTGTCTTAAAAAGATGCGCCAGAAATCGCTATGATAGTATCAACGGAGACAACCATTCCCTTTAGTGGGAGCACACTCAACCGAGGAATGTCTTGTGCCTCTTTCCCATCACAGAAGGACAGGATGCTCACCTATTGCATCACTGGAGCCAGAGAGTAACTCCGCGCACACATTCCTACCCCCATTTCTGGTTGGATATGGGCGGCTGTGCCAATGTTAAGCTAAAATGCTATTGAAGCATACTTTTCGACAATATCCTGTACTGTCCCCCGAGTCTTTAATGTTTTGTCGAAATCGATCAATCTCATCCACATGCAGGCCAGACCAAGTAAGGATAGCAAATTCCATCCCGAAATGACATCATTGTAATTTTTTTTTCAACAATTGTCAATGGATATATAATAGTCATTAGATTCTTCCTTGCCGTACCTGAGCCGGTCCAAATCAACTCACTAAACATGTCGCCCAATTTCTAAGCATCCGTATCCCTCTGCTTCTCACTTACTCATGCATCTGTCCAGGCGCACCTGAAATGAATCTATCATGTCTGCCTCTACTACCTCTGCTGGCAACGCATTCCAGCACCTACCACCCTCTGTGTAAAATACTTTCCATGTCTATCTCCGTTAAAAGTTTCACCTCTCATTGAATGCATGACCTCTCATTATTGAAGCCCTCATCTTGGGAAAAAGCTTATCTCTATCCATCCTGTCTGTACCCGTCATGATATTGTAGACCTCAATCAGATCCCCTCAATCTCGTTTTTGCCTAATGAAAGCAGAAGTAATCGACTCAACCTCTCTTCAGAGGTTGCATCTTCCATACCAGGCAACATCTGCGTAAACCTTCTCCTCATTCTCTCCTTAACGTCCACATAATTTTGGTACTTTGGCGACCAGAACTGCACAGAGTATTCTAAACGCGGCCGAAACAAACTCATGTACAATTTTAGCAGGGCTTGCCTGCTCTTATACTCAATGCCCTATCCGGTGAAGGCAAGCATGCCATATGCCTTCTTGACCACTCTATCCACCTGTGCAGTCACCTTCAGGGTACAAAGGACCTGAACTCCCAGATCTCTCTTCTCATCAAGTTTACCCAAGCTCTTCCATTTACTGTATACTTGGCTCTGGAATTAGACTTCCCTAAATCATCACCTCACATTTGCTTGGATGGAACACCATTTGCCACTTCTCTGCTCAACTCTTCTGTCTATCTATATTCCCCTTCATTCTTTGACTGTCCTCTATGTTTTCTGGCTACTCCACCAATCTTTGTGTCATCTGCAAATGTAGTGGCGAGATACTGGGCTAGCAACCCTTGGAGTTGTTCATCCCATGCAGAAAGGAACCATGTTTGGTTGCTTTTTCCCAGTGAAGTACCACTGTTTCCTGATGTAGAACAATAATTCAAACTTTTTTATTAGAAGTCATGATTTAGAAGTTTACTGACGATACATAGTCGTGTGGTTGACTCTGATGAATAATGTCAGGGACCGCAGGGATGTATACATCATGTGGAAAGGCAAAATGGTGAATGGAATTGAATCCAGACCAATGAGTGGTGGTGAATTTGGGGAGTTGTAACAATAACCGTGAGGATTCTGATTGGTGAACAGGACCAAAGAGATCTTGGAATGGGCATTCACAGATCCCTGAACACAGGGACAGGGAGATCAGTTGTTCGAGAGGGTTTTGGATATTTTCTATTGTTGACCACAGACTGTGGATGATATTCGATCTTTAGCAACCGCCAGTTTAGGAAACAACTAAAGGAACGAGCACAGGTCTGGTCTATGCAATAATCTATTTTTTTAAACATTGAAAGATGAAAGATAGAGGGCTGAAGTAGAAATCTTTGCCCATCAAACTACTTCACCACTCAATGAATTTACCACTGATTCCTCTCCAAATCATGCTGGTATGAGCCTTGGACGCTAATTTGCAAATGGTGAAGGTTCAGTGCATCTTCTAACTTGTCCTTATGGTTGGTACAGTTTTTGAGCTTTGAAGGTTCTGTCAACAAAGCCTCGATAACTAACTCCAGTGAATCTTCTATGTGGTGCACTCTGCTTCAATTGTGCCTTAACAGTTAAGGGAATAAATAGTCAGGTGTTGAACAATATACAGTTAAGTGACTGCATTGTCGTGGAGGGTGTCCAGTTCCTTCAGTGGTGTTGAAGCTGCACCCACCTAGGCAAATGGAGAGAGTTCTGTTAAACATCTACTTTGTGCGTTGCGGACGATGTAGGCTTCACGGAGACAAGAGTTGAGTTAATAATCAAACAAAGTTGACCCACGGACAGGTTTTTGTCGTCAACTTCTTTATACGGGCGGTCAGGTTCCATTTTTCCTAAATACTAGCTCCGAGGACGACTACACGGAGGAATTCAGTAACATTGAAGCCATTGAATGTCAATCGAACATGATTAGATTCTGATTTGTCAGAGATATCTTTCCTGTATTTAGTCCTTCTGGGGGTCAATCCGATTCTAATCGCTTTCTGATTTCAAGTTTCAATTCCCGTCTGTAAATGAAATTTCAACTCGTTTCCTCGCTGAAATTTCTCCACCTGTCTTAATAATATGTAAGGATGCTATAAGGGGTAGCGCAGACTTACTAACATTTGCTAACTCTGAATACAGTAGAACATCGTGGAATGATTGGTTAGGCTGGGATTATTCTCCTTCAAACAAAGGAGGAGTCGGGGAAATTTATAATTACATAGTAACAATTATAAATGTTCAATAGTCGTAGGATCTTTACAGGGTAGATACGAGCATTTGGCTTGCCCTATGCTCTGAAGAGAGCACCAGAGGACATAATCTCAGAATTAGATATTGCCCATTTAATTCAGAAATGAGGAGTAAGTTCTTTGCTCAGGGGTCTATGAAACTGTGGCATTTTCCAGTAACCGCTGTTGAGACTGTGTGGTTGGGTATTTTCAAACTGTGCCAGATAGTTAATCAGAAAGGTGATGAAACTTTTCGAGCTAAATGAGCAGAAAGGAATTCAAGATTATCAGACCAACTATGTGAAGAATCACACAACACTAGGTTATAGTCCAACAGGTTTAATTGGAAGCACATTAGCTTTCGGAGCGACACTCCTTCATCAGGTGATAGTCAGGTGACTATCACCTGATGAAGGAGCATCGCTCAGAAAGCTAGAGCTTCCACGTAAACCTGCTGGACTCTAACCTCGTGTTGTGTGATATTTTACTTAGTTCAACACCGGCATCTCCAAATCAGATCAACCATGAGTTCGTTGAATGGTTGAGCAGACTCCTTGGGCTGAATACCATACTTCCACTTGGTTTAACATTTCATCTAACGCCTTATTTTATTCATAAGTTCAGAATTGTGAGGGGATGGGATGAAGTGACAGGAAAGGTTTATTAAACAGATCAGACAGATTATGAACAAAGCTCATAAACACAGGAAAAAAGAAATGTGCTGTGACCTGGGGAAACAAATGACACTGGGCCCAGCACAGGTGGCTGTGTACAGAAGCTGTGATTGCTGAAGGAAGTTGCTAAATCTTATACAGTTGGCACACTCACAGTCAGTGATCACGTTGGATGATGGATCGTTGCATGATTCACACACAGCAGAAATTGGTGAAAGAATGAAAGGTTCGTTTCATTGGAGAAATTTTCTGCGGTTCCAATTCCGAGTGACTGTTTGAAATACTGATCAGATCATTGTGTGAAGTGTTAGGTTAAAATACTCATGAACAACCCCACTGGATAAACTTGTGCTCCCAATCTCTTGTTTTCTTTTTCTCTTTCTTTCGATGGGAATTCATAGAAAGACAAGATGGAGTGTAGGACGGAAAGAAAAATGTGTTCCTTCTCATTACACCAATTTCGTCTACAATTGAATAGAATGACTGCTCTCACTCTTCATTTCGACTTTAATGTGGTGTCGATTATTCCTGAATCTCTCGTGCAGTGAAGGTCAAGAACAAGTTTCTCGATCCAGTGTATACCAGAGGTGTGATGTGCAAAGAAAAACTGCGAGTGCGGCGCGTAAAGTTAGCAACCAGAGTGTGACTCGAACCCGTGAATGTGGAGTACAGCGGTGTAATATCCCACCACCATAATCTCTCGGTCTCCTCTGCACATTTTGTAGAGGGGTGACATGTGACCTCATCAGGTTACATGTAGTGAAAGTCATTGATGAGAAAGTTCCAGAGCGGAATCGAATCCACGCCATTGTGTTTCTGCTTTCACTAGAATTATAATAATAGAAAATTCCAATAAATAGTCATGCTGGTCAGAATGAATTGCTGTCATTGATACATACTGAGTCAGAACTGAGTCAGAATGAAACAGGACAAGAATTTTCCGTCATATTTACACCTACATTTGGCACATAATTTTTTCAGTCACTTTCTCTCTCACGTGAAGAAGCAGCCATGGTAATTGAAATAAAGGTGATGTTGTCGCTCAATGTCCTTTCTTGTATGGCTGAACCTGAATTGGATTAAATCGCAAGAAAAGCTGATTTGTTCGTTTCATTTTAATTTTGCTGCAAACTCACAATGTTTATTGTAATAATTAGAAGTGAATTGGATATATCTCATTGGAACGATTAATGTTGTATTCAAATTTGCTCAGACTTTATTTCAGCTTAAGGAAAATACTGCTTAGAAAAACAGAGGGTTAAAGTACAAAAGAAAACCCACCAGTTTTGTTGCTCGTTCCTTTGGCAGATTCACTGAGTATTAAATGGACCAAACATCATGGTGTTTGTTCTCACATCCTTAACGCATGTGATGAAAGCAGGAAGTCGATCTACAAGCAACTGGTCACTTCCTATTCATTATGTAATATCTTCCGTTCACAATAAATAGAACTCCACTCAGTTCCATTTACAATGCTTTAGGTGAACATTATGCCAAATCTTTAAAAACGCAGAGTTTTGGAACCGAATCTTCTTCAGCTGCACACATTAAAGAAATTTCTTTACATTTAATGTCAATCAACTTAGACATTGTTTCTCCGTAACTTCCGACCGACTACACCCCACCTCTGCATCTTTACCGAGCCACACGCTGTCTCTCTCCTTGTGAAATTTATTCCTTGTATGTCATCGAATGTGCCTTTCCAAATATTTTGAAAAACAGATTCTCGGAGTGACAGCGATTCTGTTCTCATCATTTCTTTGTCCTTCAAAGGTTTTATCAAAGGTATTGAATGCCTGACATCTAGATGTTTACTTACTTAAAAGTGGGAATTTTCCTCCTATTTACTCTGTCCAAACATTTCATAACCTGAAAAAACCCCATTTATCTTCCTTGGTTCAGGGATAACTCTTCTCAATTTTCCAAGAGCACAAGTGAATAAAATCTCATCCTCAGTACACCCCCATCAGCATCTTCTCTAATGGCTTTACACCCCAGTAAACACCGTCATTATCTATTCATAGAATCACAGAATCCTACAGTGCAGAAAGAGCATTTCAGTCAATCGAACCGGTGTTGATTCTCTGAAGAGCATCTCACTCAGACCTAGTTCCCCTTCCCATTTCCTTATACTTCACCTGAAGAAGGGGAATCCCTCCCCCTTTTGATTTCAAATAAACCTGTTGGAGTATAACCTAACGTCCTGTGACTTCTGACCTTATCCCCGCGTTACCCATGGCTAATTCACCTAACTTACTAAATTCACTCCCTGGACACGAAAGGGAAATTTAACTTTGCAAATCAACCTAACCCTCCCTCTGAACAGCAGTGCGAATTACTGAAACAATGTTCCATCAACTGAGCAAGTGCTGTATCATTTTTTCATGGTTTTATAACCTGGTAAAACTGATCAAAACAAATGAACCCAAATTCAATGTATCGAAACGCTACTCTGTCTTTTACAATTTTATTCGTGCTGTGGGAAATGTTTCTGCACTCATACTTGAATGCGTTTATGTTGTTTCTTCCTCAGCTTCCTGTTTCTAGTAAATCCTTCAATCCGGAACAAGTCTGTCAAATGCTATTCATTCCAACACAGTCACAAGGTGAAGTTTGCAGAAGTCACGTGTTTGGCCGTTCACTGAAACTCTGCCTCCCTGAGAGCTGCAGCCCTTTCCCACACTGATTCAGGCAGCACTGTCCTTCGTGTGATATGCCCCATCGAGAATGGAAGGACAGGTATCAATACTCGCACTTGGGAATGGAGTGACAGTTTTAAAACGCTTATACTGTCCCCAGCGGAAAATTGAGCCCTGTGACAGGCGGGGACACTAACCATTATACTACAGAGAACAAGAATGTCAAAGGAGGCCCTTAAACCCAATGTGGCCACACTTGTCAAAAACAACTGCCTAATGAACTGAATCCCATTTCAGAATGCTTACCCCACAGCCTTATATGTCTTGGCATCACAAGCTCACATCTGAATATTTATTCAGGTTATAAGTGTTTCTGCCACTCTGGAAAATGCAGACAGTGTATTCCAAATTCCAACCACCCGCTGGCTGATAAAGCTTTTTCTCACATCTTCAAAAACCTTTCTGTCTTTCTCCTTAAGTCTCTGGCCCCTGCTGATCGATCCCTCCATCAACGGGAAACTCGTTCAGTCAACCCTGTCCATGCCCTAACTCAATCATGTCTTGTTTACATCTCCTTTGCACTGAGACAAACACTCCACTCTGTCCTGTCTTTCTTCACAACTGAAACTCTTCAGCCCAAACAATATCCCGGTAAATAACTCCTGCAACTTTCTCAGTGTGATCACATCCCGACTATAATGTGACTTGCAAAGCTGCACACAACGCTCTTGCTTGATCCTAATGAGTATTTGTTTTAAAATTTCTGGATTAGTCTGAGGGCGATTCTGGCTGAGCAGTTTTTATTACACATTCCACATTCCCCAGAGGGCAGTTGATACTCAACCATATTGCTGTGAGTCTGAAGTCACATGCAGCCCAGACCAAGTAAGGATAGCAAATTCCATCCCGAAATGACATCAGTGAAATAGATTTTTTTTCAATAATTGTCAATGGATCTATAGTAGTCATTAGATTCTTCCTTGCAGATATGTTTTGAATCCAAATTTGACGATCATGGCATAGTGGGATACAAGCCCCGGTACCCAGACAATTACCTCGGTCTCTGGATTATCGGTCCTATGAAATTATCACAAGACCAACGCGGAAAGCCATAAAAGCTGATCTTTTCCAACAAAATGTCTTTTCACCAAAACTGCCCTGGGGATTTTCCATGAGCCTGACGCTCCAATTGTCTCTGGCCTATGTCAGTAAAAGCTGCTACATGGGGATTGATTTCACAACCGCGGTATCCAAATGGATCGATTTGTTTGAAGGCCCCGATGGTGGGATTGGGGCACGTTCACCCAATAACAGTGACCGCAGCAGCAGCACAGACAGAACAGTATGAATGTGAAAGAGAGTGATAGATTGGGCATTGCCTCAGAGAAATGGGAGGAGGGACGGAAAGGAGGTTTAATAATCGTGGGAAGGACCGGAATCTCTGACAACGGGTGTGTTTGAATCCTGATATATGAAACGCAGAGATGTGAGAGAGCGGAATTTGAAGGTAAAACAATTAATTTCTGAGCATGTGTCACAAAAAGGACAACGGAGAGAATACTAAGTGCCGTGATTTGGTTTCAAAACGAGGTTGCTGTGGTCACAATGCAAAATACCGACAACAACGATCACAGCAACCACAGAACAGGATGCTTGCAAGCAGCAATAAGTATACTAGCAGAGGAAATGTTCGGAAGAACAGCAAATACCCAATATCAGTACTCAGCGAACAGTGATATATATGTGGGAACTGTGAATGAGCTGAATCTTTCAGTTCGGTTTCCTCAGAGGCTGTGGAGATCCCTTGTAAGAGAATGTTGAAAACTGAGATTAATAGATTTCGACAAGCATCAAAGACTTGGGGGACAGTACAGGATATTGTTGAAATGTATGCTTCAATAGGAGTTTAGCATAACATCGGCACAGCCGCCCAGATCCAACCGGAAATGGGGATGAGAATGAGTGCGTGGAGTTACTCTCTGTCTCCAGTGATGCAATTGGTGAGCGTGCGTCCTTCTGCGATGGTATAGAGGCGCAAGAAATTCCTCGGTTGAGTGTGCTCCTGCTCAAGGGAATGGTTGTCCCCGTTTATACTGTCATAGCGATTTCCGGTGCATCTTTCTAAGACAGCTGAGTGGCACAAGTGGAGCGTGTTGAGCCCTTAAAAACGCATACACACAGAGAATGTGTGGACTGCCCACAGACAGACACCCGAGGCTGGGATCACACCCGGGTTTGTGGTGTAGCCAGACAGAAACGAACGAGGGGCGAAGAATAAATGTTGTCCTGACCAGTCATACTCACACCCCGTGGGTGAATGAGGAAGAATGAAAACAAATTCTCAACATGGAAAACAGGATTTGTATCTGTGTTGACACAATTTGAAAGGATCGTTCACCCTGTGTAGAAAAAAGGACACAGATACCACAGAGAAAGTAGGGCAATATCGGAACTTCTGGAAGAGATTAAATTAACCACAGAGATGGAATCTCATTTAATCAGTAACACTGGAGCGAGACCGTTCACCAGTCCCGTGTGTGGGAAGGGATCACTGAGCAAAATAACCTCCGGAGACTCCAGCAGGATTACATATCCCATCAGGAGATCGATTATGCTGTCAATGCGCCTTTAATCCCAACCAGCTTCCTGCTCCATAGCTTTAGTCAGAGTCAGACAACATGAAAACAGGACTGTCAGTCCAACCGATCCATGCTGAACATACTGCCAAACTAACCCATTCCCGTCTGCCTCCTCCTGTACCCGCTGAGTGGTGATAATGCCCTTGTTGTTTTATTAATGTGTTGTTAATCCAAAACCCAGGTAATATTTTGGGGACAAAGAGTTCAGGTCCTGGCATGACAGATAGTGGAGTTTGAATTCAATAAGCACCTGGAATTGAAGAGTCTCTTGATGACCTGAATCAGTTGTGTGGAAAATCCCATCTGATTCACTCATAACAGTTCGGGAAGCAAACTGCCCTATTCATCTGTTCTGTCCCACAGGAGACTCCAGATGGATAATACCGTGGTTGACTCTTAAATGCCCTCTGGGAAATAACTGATGTACTAGGCATGAATACATTTATTTTAAAAATCCCACTTTCCCATTCATGTTTGGAATCAATTGTCCATTAAATGTTGCAAACATACCCTCATCCATCACTTCCTCAGCAAGTTAATTACACACGTAAAATACGGTATCTAAACATGTCTTTTTTAAAAAAAAACTCTCTCTTTTCATCTTAAACATATGCCCTCTCGTCTTGCAATCCCCCTCCTGGGAAAAGGCCGCTATCGTTAACTCTAACTTGCCTCTCAATAATTCATAACCTTCTGTCAGGTCACCGTACAAACCCCTAACCACGAGTGAAAACAGTCTCAACGAGGAGAAAGTGAGAACTGCAGATGAGAGATCAGAGTCGAGAGTGTTGTGCTGGGAAAGCACATCAGGTAAGGCAGCATCCGGGGAGCAGGAGAATCAATGTTTTTTTTCACGCAAGTGTCGTTCATCAGGCTTTTCCCCGAAACGTCGATTCTCCTGCTCCTCAAGTACCCCAATATCCAGTACCCCAAACTCGAATCTGAAAATAGTCTCAGCCTATCCAGCCTTGCATTATAACTCAAAACTTCCACAGGCAACAAACGTTTTGTGAACCTATTCCAGCTGAATAATATCATTCCCACAACTGGGCGACCAGAACTGGACATAATATTTGAGAGGAGGCCTCATCAATGTCCTGCAAAACATAACGTCCCAACTACTATACACAAAGGAATGAGCAATGAAGGGAAGTATGTGAAATGCCTTTGAATCATCTTGTCTGTTGGTAATGCAAATTACAAGGAATTATGAACCTGCACACCGAGCTTCCCTGTTCTCCAACATACGCAAAGCCACACGTATTGTTGTACCAAAATGTAATACCTTTCATTTATCCAGATTGAACTCCATGTTGCATTTTTCAGTACAACGACTCATTGGATTAAGATCCTTTCGAAACTTTGATAATCTTCCTCACTGTCTACAATACTGGTATCGCCTGCAAACCTAAGCAGCATGCCTGCAGTGAGTTCCACTGTTTTCTCATATAGATCAATGATTTATATTTACTTGTAGTTGCCGTGATTTAGCAGTGTGCAGATCACACAACAGTTCGTCATGCAATTAACCATGAGGAAGAAAGCCGCAGACTGCTGGGAGATATTAAACAATTGGAAATAAAAATGGTGAAACCAATTCATTCCAGGGAACTGGGTGATAGTGAAGCAAAATTAAACTTCAAACCAGCTGCCCACGCTCCAGTTGTGGCACTCAGCTGTCTCAGCAAGATGCACCGTAGATTGCTGTTATTATAAACGGGAACAAATTTTCCCTTCTGTCCCGCCTTTGACCAGAAGCATTCACAACCTCGGAATTGCTTGCGACTCTAAACCATCATAGAAACACCATGCATTCTCCGGTTGAGTCACTTGAGCCATCGAGTCTCTCTGCAACTTCATTCCCATCTTGATTTCAAGTTGGTTATTCGCGACTGCACCACTCAGTCCCTCTGATTCTGGGGCGAGGAACAGGGACCATGTGGCAGCAGTGGTTACTGCCTTGTGTGGGGAAACTCGTGAAGTAACCGATGGTAAACTGCATTGCTATTGAAGTATATATTTCAACAAAAGCTTGGTAAAAACAATGACTGCAGATGCTGGAAACCAGATTCTGGATTAGTGGTGCTGGGAGAGCACAGCAGTTCAGGCAGTATCCGAGGAGCAGTAAAATTGACGTTTCGGGCAAAAGCTCTTTGTCAAGAATACAGGCAGAGAGTCTGAAGGGTGGAGAGATAAGTGAGAGGAGGGTGGGGGTGGGGAGAAAGTAGCATAGCGTACAATAGTAAGATGGGGGAGGGGATGAAGGTGATTGGTCGGGGTGGGGAGGGTGGAATGGATAGGTGGAATAGAAGATAGGCAGGTAGGACAAGTCAGGACAAGTCATGGGGACAGTGCTGAGCTGGAAGTTTAGAAATGGGGTGAGGTGGGGGAAGGGGAAATGAGGAAACTGTTGAAGTCCAGATTGATGCCCTGGTGTTGAAGTGTTCCGTGGTGGAAGATGAGGCGTTTTTCCTCCAGGTGTCTGGTGGTGAGGGAGCTGCAGTGAAGGAGGCCCAGGACCTCCATGTCCTCGGCAGAGTGGGAGGGAAAGTTGAAATGTTGGGCCACAGGGCTGCGTGGTTGATTGGTGCGGGTTTTCCGGAGATGTTCCCTAAAGCGCTCTGCTTGGAGGCGCCCAGTCTCCCCAATGTACAGGAGACTGCACCGGGAGAAACGGATATAATAAATGATATTGCTGGATGTGCAGGTTATAAAAGCTGCACTGATATTGTGCATTTGCTGCTCTGCCTAACATTCCTTATGATACTGTACTTATTGCGAGCGCTTAGTGCGTGTTAGTGGGCTGCCGTGATCGTATAGTGGTTAGTACTCTGCGTTGTGGCCGCAGCAACCTCGGTTCAAATCCGAGTCGCGGCAGTAATTGCTCTATATGACCCAGTCTTTTGTGAAACACAAAGGAATCAGTTGTTTTAAAGTTTTGATTTTCTCCAAGGTGATTTTTTTTTCCTTCAAGCTCTGCTCGCTCACATCTCTGTGTTTCATATGTCAGAATTCAAATCCACCCGTTCTCAGAGATTTATTCCCTCCTACGATCACTAACCGAACTTTCCATCCCATAACCCCCATTTCATTAATTTGGAGATGGCGTTGTTGGACTATGGAGTACGAAGATATAAATGACCCAACACCAGGTTATGGTCTTACAGGTTTAATTGAAGCACTAGCTTTCAGAGAGCCGCTCCCATTTGACCCATTTGTTTACCACTGTTGTGAGATCAATACTCATGGAGCAGCTTTTACTGATATGGACCCGAGATAATTCGGGCGGAGGGGGGGTGTGGTCAAGCTCAGGAAAATGGCACGGGACAGTATCGGGGAAAAGCGACTTTCTTGGATAAGATCAGTTTCACTGCTTTTCTGCAATGGCCGAACGCTATTACCACTGAACATTGAACTGTTAATTCAGACACCAGGCACCTGGGTTTGACTCTGACCATGCTAGGTGGTAGAATTGGGATTCAATAAATATCTGGAATTACGATCTAACAACTCCTATATATCCATGTTCAATTGTTGAAAAAAAACATCTGACGTCATTTAAGGAATGTAACAGCCATTCTTACCTGTTCGGGCCTCCATGTGACTCCAGACTCACTACAATATGGTTGAGTTTCAACTATCCGCTGTGCAATTAGGGGTACCAATCAATACTGCCGAGTCAGCGACGCCCTCATACTGTAACAGAATAGAAAAAAAGTTCATTCGGCCCTAGCTAGATTACTGTGTGCAGTTCTGCAATTCAGAGTACTGCATGGATGTGATCGCACTGGGAACGTTGCAGTAGAGATTCACTGGGATATTGTCTGGGCTGAAGAGTTTCAGTTGTGAGGAGAGATTGGACAGACTGGGGTTGTTTGTCACCGAGCAGAGGAGATTGGAGAAGACATGACTGAGATGTACTAAATACTGAGGGATATGGATAGGATAGACTGAAAGAAGCTTTTGTTATTGATGGAGGGATCGAACACTGGGGCCAAAAGATTTCGGGAAAAGGCAGAAAGGTTTGAGTAGATTTGCGGAAATGGTCAGAGAGGCAGAAATCATTCTAACCGGAAAGAAAATCGAGATGTTAAATTGTGATGCCAAAACATGTAAAATTATGGGCTAAACGATGGAAAACTTGATTCAGGTCGTTAAGCAGTTGTGTTTGACAAGTGCTGCCACAACAGGCTGAAGGGCCTCCTTCGATGTTGTCATCCTCCACAGTATCGTGGTTAGTGTCTCCGCCTGTCACAGGGCTCAATACTCCGCTGGGGGCATCGTAAAAGTTTTAAACCTGTCGCTCTGTTCCCCAGTGAAGGTTATTAATGCCTGGCCTTCCATTCTCGATGGGACATGTCAAAGCAGGGACAGTGCTGTCTGAATCAGCTGGGGAAGGACTGCAGCTCCTGGAGAGATCGAGTGTCATGAAAGTGCAAACACGTAACTTCTGCAAACTGCACATTGTGTTTGTGTTGTAATGAAAACCATTATATAGAGTTGTTCCTGACTGATATGTTTATTTAAATGGGGAATCTGAGGAAGAAAACAAAGTAAACCCATTCAGATCTGCGTGCAGAAACATTTCCAGCAGCTTTGTGTACAATGAGGTTGTCCAGCATAGAACCGCGTTTGGATGCATTGAATTCGAGTTGGTGGGCGCGGCTTGCTTTCACTAGGTGGAGTTACCAGTGTGTAAAGCCATTACACATGATTCAAATAGTGTTCAATGTGATGGTACATTTGCTTAGTGGTTCTCACTGCTCTTAAGTCTGTAGGTTAGTTGGATTGGCCATGTTAAATTGCGCTCATGTGTCCAGGGAGTGAATTCAGTCAGTTAAGTGAATTAGCCATGGGTAACGCAGTGATAAGGTCAGCAGTCACACGATGCCAGGTTTTATTCCAGCAGGTTTATTTGTAATCACAAACCAGAGGCCTGGAGGGATTGAGATGGGAGCTATGTCTGGTTGAGATGCTGTTCAGAGTCTCCCTACAGACTTGATTGTCTGAACTGTACTTCCTGCCTTGTAGGGAATATGTGACTCTATCAGAGAGGACACTGCCAGCGTTTACTGGGCTGCTCAGACATTGGAGACGATGCTGACGGCGTTTAGTGGGGATGGAATTTTATTTATTTGTGTGTTGGAAAATTTGACACTGAACCAAGGAAAACCGAATGGAAGTTTTCCGGAGTATATGAGGTTTGGAGTCAGTAAATATGTGGTAAATTCACTCTTTCAAGTTCATAAATTTCTGAAAGTCAAGATTTTAAAACCATCGAAGTCGGACTAATAAATGATGGGAGCAGAATTTCTGTCACTCAGACAATCCGTTTCCAAAATATTTGGAAAAGCACATTTAGAGACACAGAAGCAGTGAGTTTCACCAGGAGAGAGACAGCCTGTGGCCAGGTAAAAGTGTAAAGGAGGGTGTAGGGGGTAGAAGGTGTGAGGAAACAATGTCTTATTTGGACGACTTCAGATGCAAATAAATATCGGAAGCGAATGCAGCTGAGTAAGATTCAGCAAAAAAAACCTCAGTTTTGAAAGATTTATATTAATATACCACATGAAGCATTATAAATGGAACTGAGCAGATTTTGTATATTGTCAAGGAAAGCTATTCCATAATGAATAGGAAGTGACCCGTCTCTTGGAGACCCATTTCCTGCTTTAATCCCATGCATTAAAGATGGGAGGACGATCGCCATGATATTGGGTTCATTTGATACCCACTGAAATCAGCCAAAGTAACTGAGCATCAAAACTGACATCTTGTTTTGTAGTTCAACCTTCTGTTTTTCTCATCAGTATTTTCTTTAAGCTGAAATAAATTCGGAGCAAAATTGAACACAACATTAAACGTTCCAATCATATAAATCCAATTCACTTCCGATCATTGGAATGAACAGAGTGAAGTTACAGCAAAATTAATAAAATGAAACGAACAAAACTGCATTTCCGGGAATTTTACCCAGTTCAGGTTCAGCCATATGAGAAAGACCATCGAGCTAAAACATCACCTTCACTTCTCTCTCCGTATATACTTCTTCACGTGAGAGAGAAACTATCTGAAAAAATTATGCGTCAAGATTAAATGTGCGTGTGAATGTGACGGGAATTTCATGTTTGCTGGTTCATTCTGAGACAGTTCCGACTCGAAATAAATCAAGGACAAGGTATTCCTTCCAAGGACGAGGTCAATTGCTTGTATTTTGCTGGTATTATTATTCCACTGAAAGCAGAAACATAATGGTGTGGATTCGATTCGGCTCAGGGAATTTCTTATCCCCTAGGTGCACCAAATGTGATCTTGACGGGGTCACATGTGAGCCCCTTTGCAATGGGCTGAAGTCTCCCAGGGGTTCAGGCGACGGGTTGCTCTTCCATTGCTCATGTGTGGAATTGAATCCTTCTCTGGCTGTTATTTCCATCATAAGCAGCTCTTGTTTTCCTTTGTGCCTCGCATCTTTAGGATACTTTGGGTGGAGAATCTTGCTCTTGCCCTTCATTGCAACGGAGATTTGTGATAAATCGATATCTCATCAAAGTCGAAGTAAAGCAATTTGATTCTGTTGTAAGTTACATTGGGATACTGAAAAGGAGTGCAAACGTTTCCTTCCTCCTTTCATTCCATCTTGACTTTCTATGAATTTACATCGAATGAAAGGGGAACAAATAAGGAGAGATCGGGTGCAATATTTTATCCAATGGCATTGTGAATTTTAATGTAATAGTCCACACAAAGTTCTGATCAGTATTTTAAACAGTCAATTGAATTGGAACCGCAGAAAACTTTTCCACTGAAACGACTCTTTCATTCGTTCACAAATTTTTGCTGTGTGAATCATACCATGATCCAGCATCCAGCGTGGTCACCAAGTTGGCAACAATATTAGATCCACCAATTTTCTTTAGCAATCACAACATCTGCACATACCCATCTGCGGTGTGCCCCGGCCCCAGCACATTTCCTGTTCATGACCTTATGAGCTTAGTTCCTGATCTGTCTGATCAGTTTGAGAAACCTTTTCTATCATTCATCCCATCCCCTCAGAATTCAAAAGGTATCAATAAAATAAGACGTTAGACCAAATGATGTAGGATTGGAAGTCGGCCATTCAGCCCACCATTCAACGAGTCTGCTCCACCATTCAACGAACTCATGGCTGATCTGATAAGCCTCAACTCCATTCTCCAGCATTGCCACGACAAAGCTTCATCATCTTTCTGGTTAAATATCTGTCTGGCATAGTTTGAAAATACACAACACCTCAGCCTCAATAACAATTTCGGCAAGGAGTTCCACCGATTCATTAACCCCTGAGCAAAGAAATTACTCCTCATTTTTGAATTAGGTAATATCTAATTCTGAGTTCATGTCCTCTGGTGCTCTCCTCATACCAGAGGGTGAACCACCTGCCCGTAACTACCCTGTCAAGATCCCATGAATATTGAACGTTTATAAATGTTATTATGTGATTATAGAGCTCCCCTCCATCTCCTTTGTTTCAAGGAGAATAATCCTAGCCAACCAATCATTCCACGAAGCTCCATTTTCTCCAGTGTTGACAACATGTTCATTAATCTCTGCTGTCCCCTGCAGCGTCCTTACATATTATTACAGCAGGAGGAGACATTTATGCGAAGAAACGGTTGAAATTTCAAGCACAGATGGGAATTGGAACTTGAAATCAGACAGCGAATGGAATCAAATTGGTCAACACAAGGAGGAAATAGAATAATGATCACTCTGACAAACGAGAATTTAATCATATCTCATTGACATTCAATAACTTTACTGTAAACAAATTACCCCGTGTAATCGTCCACAGAGCTATTATTTCAGGGGAAAAGCTTATCGAAACTGGCTACATAAATACTTTGACAACAATAACATGTTCTTGAGACATTTTTTGATTATAAACTCAACTCATTGTTCTGTGAATCCTACATCGTTTGCAAGGCACAAAAGAGACATGGAATGTAACTCTCTCCATTTACCTAGATGGGTATAACTTCAATAACACTTAAGGAACTGGACACCGTCCACGACAATGCAGTCACTTGAGTGTACCCTCTTCAACACCTGCAATATTCATTCCCTTCACCGCTAAGGCACAATTGCAGCAGAGTGCACCAACTATAAGATGCACTGGAGTAAGTCATTCGGGCATTTTGACAACCTTCAAAGCTCAACAGCTATACTGACTATATAACAAGGTTGGAAGATGCAACGAAACGCCACCATTTTCAAGTTCCCCTCCAAGGTCCATAGCACCCTGACTTTGAATCGTATCAGTGAGAAACTCATTGGTGAAACGGTCTTGATGGGCAAAGTTGCATACTTCAGCCTTCCATCTTTTATCTGACAATTTTAAGAAAAATGTTGATTTATGCCGTGACCAGACTTGTGCTCAGTCCTTTATCTGTTCCCTAAACTTGTGATTGCTAAAGTTCTGCTATCATCCACAGTCTGTGGTCAACAATAGAAAATATCTGAAAATCTTCTCAATCAACTGACTCCCCTCGTGATTAGAGTGGTGTTGGAGAAGTACAGCAGGTCCGGCAGCATCTGAGGAGCAGGAAAAATGGACGTTTCAGGCAAAAGCCCTTCATCAGGAATAAGACTGGGAGCACATGGGATGGAGAGACAAATGGGAAGGGGGTGGGGCTGGGGAGAAGGTAGCTGAGAGTGCTGTAAGTCGATACAGGCGTGGGGTGAACATGATATGTCAGAGAAGTAGGTGGAGTGGACAGGTGGGAATCAAGATGCACGGGGGGACAAGTCAGGCGGATGGTGTTGAGCTGGAAGTTGGGAACTGGGGTAAGGTAGGGGAGGGGAAATGAGGCAACGGGTGAAGTCAAAATTGATGCCATGGGGTGGAAGAGTCCCGAGGCGGATGATAAGGCGTTCTTCCTCCAGTCATCGGGTCGTGAGGCAGTGGCGATACAGGACGCCCAGGACCTGCATGTCCTCGGGAGAGTGGGAGGGGGAGTTGAAATGTTTGGCCATGGGGCACTGGGGTTGATTCTTGCGGTTATCCTGGAGATATCCTCTGAAGTGTTGTGTGAGGACACATCTCCTCTCTCCAACTTAGAGGAGACCGCATCGGGAGGACCGGAACAAGAAATGGCATGTGTGGAAGTGCAGGAGAAACTTTGATGGATGTGGCAGCCACCATGAGAGCCTTGGACAGAGGTGAGGAGGTAGCTGTGGGTGCAGGTTTTGCAATTTCTGCAGTGACAGGGGAATTTATATTTCCCTCCCCAACCCTATCCACTTTTCACAAAGACTCTTTCCTCCACGACTACCTAGTCAAGTCCACGCCCTCCAAAAACCCACCCTCCCCTCACGGCACCTTCCCCTGCCACCACAGGAATTGCAAAACCTGCACCCTCATCTTCCCTCTCACATCCTTCCAAGGCTCCAATGAGCCTCCACATCCATCAAATATCCGTGTGCACTTCCACACATGTCATTTATTGCATCTGTTGCTCGCGATGCAGTCTCCTCTACATTGGGGCCAACAGACACATTCTCGGAGAGCCCTTCAGAGAACATTTCCAGGGAACCCGCAACATTCAACTCCAACGCCCCATGACCAAAACCATCAATAACCACGTCCCCCGACTCTTCCAAGGACATCCAGTTCCTGGGTCTCCTCCACCGCCATTCCCTCACCACCAGACGCCAGATCTTCCACCTCGGGACCCTCAACCCCAGGGCATCAACGTGGTCTTCACCAGTTTCCTCATCTCTCCACGTTCACCTTATCCGAGTTCCAACTTTCTAACTTGCCACCATCCTACTGACCTGTCCCACTTGTCTATCTTCCTTTCCACCTATCCGCTCCACCCTCTTCTCCGACCTATCACCTTTCACCCCATCTCTATCCACCTCTTGCACTCTCAGCTAAATTCTTCCCATACCCAGTCCTCCCGTTTATCGCTCCACCCACGAGGATCCCACCATTTTTCCTGATGAAGGGCGTTTGCCTGAAACGTTATTTTTTTCTGCAACTCGGATGCTGCCTGACCTGCTGTGCTTCTTCAGCACCACTCTAATCTTGATTATGATTTCCAGCACCTGCAGTACGCACTTCCGTCCATCTGATTCCCCTGTCTATTGATCTTGAATAGGCCGTTGCGAAAGTTCCAGCATCGTTTCCCTGCTCTTATATTCCCAGCTGCGGTCAAGAACAGAAAGTATCTCCAACCCCTCTAGACCACTTGATCCCTTGTCCAATCACCTTCAAACATTCGTGAATGTCTACTCCAATTTCTCTTTTATTACTTTAAACCACTCGGTATTCACACTTTTATCATTGATCCTCCCCAAATTCATTATCACCCACTTCACTGGATTGAATTCCTTTCAGCACATTTTCTTGCCAATTGTTTCCAATCTCCCTGCAGTCTATGGCTTTCTTCCTCATGGTTAACGACATAACTAATTGTTACCTGATCTTCAAACAGCTAAATGATGGCCACGACAAATAATTAAAAATCGTTGACCTGTATGAGAAGACAATAGAACTCATCGAAGCCATGGTTCATAAGCTTGCAAAGGGGAGCAGAATTGGAGACTGTAAAGAAGGTGATCTAAGGTTCCAGAAGGATCTTAATCCATTGCGTCTTTGGGCTGAAAAATGTCACATGAAGTTCAATCTGGATAAATGGAAGGTATTGCATTTTGCTACATCAAATATTAGTAGGGCTTATACAACTAATGATCGGGCATTGCATCGTGTTGTGGAACACAGAGGCCAGGAATGCAAGTACATAATTCATTTTAATTTGCTTCATATATAGACAGAATAGTTAAAAAAAATGTCATCTCGTCTTCGTTGCTCTGTCCTTTGAGCGTGGGAGTTGGTACGTTCTGTTGAAGTTGAATAGGACATTGGGTGATGCATCTTCTGGAAAACTGTGTCCAGTTCTTCTCGCCCAGAAATAGCAAGGAAATTATTCAGCTGGAGTAGGTTTAGAACAGGTATGCCAGCATATGGCGAGTGGGGAAGGTTTGTCTTATAACGAAAGGCTGGACATTCTGAGACTACTTTCACTCGAGCACTGGAGTTTGAAAGGCGACCTGATAGAAATTAATAAATTATTGAGAGTTCGGCTCGAGTTAACTGTAACTGTCTTTTCTCTAAGGAGGGGGTACTTCAAGACGAGAGGGCAAATGTTTAAAGTGAAAAGAGGGATTTAAAATAAGACATGAGAGGCTTTTTTTTAACAGAGGATGGTTTATGTGTGCAATTCACTTCCTGAGGCAGTGATGAATGAATGTACATTTACAATATTTACAGGATATTTGGATCGATAAATGAATTCGAAAGTATCAGTGGGATTAACAAAAGCTATTCATTCATGCCTGGTATATAATTTATTGCCCAGAGGGAAGTTCAGAATCAACCACGATATTATGGATCTGGAGTCACATACCAGCCAGATCAGATAGGTAAGGCAGTTTCCTTCCCTATCAGGCATTAGTGAATCAGATCTACTGATTCAACATCATCATTAGACTCTAGGTATTTATTTAAATAAAATTCCAGCATCTGCCATGCCAGGGTTTGAATTCGTGTCCACAGAATTATATCTGGACATTCATATTAACAATGCAGTAATAATATCACAATGGCATTATTAACCCTCAGCAGTTACAAGAGTCGTCAGATGCGACTCGTTTAGTTTGGCATTATGTTCAGTTTGAGCTGGTAGGAGTGAAAGGCCTGTTTTCATGCTGTGTGTGTCTGTGACTTTGACGCTATGAAACTGGCAGCTGGTTTGGATGAACAGCAGCGTTGACATTTTAATTGATCTCCTTCTGGAACATGTAATCTCGCTGGTTACTCTGGAGGTTCATCTGCTCATTGAGCCCTTCTCATACACGGGATTGTTGAAAAGTCTGTCCCCAGTTTGACTGAGTAGATGAGTTTCCACTTCAGCAGGGAATTGAATCCCGCATTGCGCTGGTTTCTCTGTGATATCGGTGTCCTTGTATCTACCCAGGATGAACGATTGGTTGAATTCATGTCCACGCAGACGTAAGTCCCGTTGTCCATGTTGTGAATGTGTTTTTATTCTTCCTGATATACCCACTGGGTGTGGATGTCGCTGGTCAGGACAGCATTTGTGGTTCTTCCTGATTCGCTGCTGCCTCGCTGCACGAGAGACATGGATTTGATCCCAGTCTCGTGTGACTGTGTGCAGTTTGCACATTCTCTCTTTGCTTATGTGAGTTTCCTCCCACAGACTGAAGGTGTGCAGGCTACTGGGATCAGACCTGGGAAATGAAGGGGACTGGAATAGTTATGAAGTGTGGGTCTGCTAGGATGTTCTTCAGAGAGATGGTGTCGACTGGAAGGGCCGAATGGCCTGCTTTCCCACACGGTCGTCATTCTAGGATTAAGGGTCAGCTATTTCGGTCAGGTCCTGGGGGGACAAGTAGGTAGGATTGGGTAAAGATGGTAGCATCCCCTGTATAAGCGACATTCATGAATGGGATTGCAGGAAATTAAAGGCATGTTCTCTGTTCCTGAGGTCAGGCTTCCATTCCAGGTTCTATTCGTCAAACTTTAACATTACCAGTTCCGTGTGTGAGTCCCCAAGGATGACTCGTTTATTATATAACCACAACACCACCTTCTCCAGGTTGCAGTGTTTATTGGGAACAAGAAGCTGATTCTGAGTTGATGCGAACAAAAGCCGATGCCATTGTCAAAACCACTGATCCAAACAGGAAAATGAAATTTCGTACATTGCCTCCCCAAAGTTAAAGTCTCCACACACTTCGGATGCGCTAATCGGCTGTCTCAGCAACATGTACTGTTTATGGTCATAATATTATAAATGGGGGCAAGTATTCCCTTCCGCCCCGCTTTTGACGAGGAGCTGTGCCAACCTCGGAAATACATGCGCCTCTCTCCTGTCATTCCATCCCAGTTTCCAATTGGATCTTCGTGGCTGCTTCACACAGTTTCTCTGATTCCGGGTCTGGAACTGGGATTATGTGTGATTGCATGCAGCAGTTGGTCCTGCCTTGTGTGGGCAAAGTGATGAAGTCGCCGATATTCAAATATAATGCTATTGAAGCATCCGTTTCAACAATGTTCTGCACTCTCCCAAAAGTTTGGAGAGTTTCATTAATCCCATTCTCCTGTACTCTCATTCATGGAACCTCCACAGTCTCTGGGGATGCAAAAGTTAAAGATTCGGTTCATTTTGCGTTCCCACATGCCTGCCGCTAAGTCCTGATATTGTACATTCTTCCTGACATTTCCTCTGCTACCATACTGGTTGCAGTTTGCAAGCGTGGTCTGTGGAAAGCTGTAACCGTTCAGTAGTTCGCATTCTGCGTTGTGATTGCAGCGACCTCGGCTCTAATCCACACCATAGGGGTCCGTTCTCTCAAAGCTTTAATTTTGGTGAAACACGGTAAGAAATCAATCGTTTTTTACAAGATAATATTCTCCGAGGTGATGATTTCTTTTCCATCGAATTTTGTTGTTCTGCGTTTCAAATATCAGAATTTAAACCCAAAAGTTCTCGAAGATGTCTCTCCCTCGCACTCTCACTAGCTCTCTTTTACGTCCCTCATCCCATTTGACTGAGGCATTGCACAATCTAACATGCATTTTCACGTTGATACCATCCAGTCTGTGCTGTTGCACTCACTGTTGCTGGGTGACCATGCCCCAATCTCTTCATTGGCACCTTCAAATCACCTGATCCGTTTGGATATCGTGGCTGTGAGATCAATTCTCTTTTCGCAGCTTTTACTGACATAGACCAGAGATTATTGGAGTGTGAGGCTCAATAAAAGGGCATAGGGAATAACTGGGGAAAAGTGACTCTATTGGGAAAGATCCCCCAGCAGGGCTTTCTGCGATAGCCTAGTGGTATTTTCGCTGGATTGTTAATATTCAGTGGAGACGGGTTCGATTCCCACCACACCACGACGATGATCGTATGTGAATGCAATAAATGCCTAGAATTAAGAATCCGTTGTCTTAAAAACCCATCTGTTTCACTGACGTCCTTATCTGGTCTGGCGTCCACGTGACTCCAAACCGGAAGGCAATAAATGCTGTAGAGCCACCCCCGATGCTGTCACAGAATGGAAATATGTTCATTCGGCTCAGTGCTAGAATTGTCCAGGGATGAGATCGCACTGGGAGAGTTGCAGGAGAGATTCAGTCGGATAGTGTCTGGGCAGAAGAGTCTCAGTCATGAAGGGAGACAGGACAGAGTGGGGTTGTTTGTCACCGTGCAGAGGGGTTTGTGAGAGGTATAGATAAGGTAGACTGAAAGAAGCGTTTCCCAGCGATGGAAAGAACGATCACAGGGGGGCAGAAATTTAAGGAGAGAGACAGAATGGTTAAAGTAGATGTGTGGAAAAGCGGTATAGGCCAGCGGGTGTTGGAATTTGGAACACACTGTCTGGAAGGGTCAGAGAGGCAGCAACCCTTATAACCTGAAGGAATATTCAGATGTGAATATTTTCTGCCAATACCTGTAAGGCTTTGGGCTAAATGGTCGTTAAGCAGTTGCTTTTGACAAATGCAACCACAACGGGCTGAAGTGTCTCCTTTGAAACTGTTGTCCTTGCTAGTATAGTGGTTAGTGTCACCGTATGTTATGCGGGAGTTCGGAGCTCAATTCCTGGCTGGGGCAGTGTATATATTTTAAAACTGTCGCTCCGTTTCCAAGTGCGGGTTATTAATGACTGTCCTTCCATTCTCCATGGGAAATGTCACAGGAGGGACAGTGCTGTCTGAATCAGGGTGGGGAAGGTCTGCAGCTCCCGGCGAGACAGAGTGTCAATGAAAGTACAAACACGTGACTTCCACAACCTGCACCTTGTGTCTGTACTGGAGTCTAAACCATTTAATCGAAAGAAGGAGGAAGCTGAGGAAGAAACAGGGTAAACCAATTCAGATGTGAGCGCAGAAACATTTTCCGCAGCATCATGAGGAAAACTGACAAATGGCTCCGAGAAAGAGTTTGTCTTTCAGGACTGTTCGTTCACAGAGATGTTTTTGTTCCACTTAAGCCCTTAAGAAATTGAATAACAATTTAACAGAAGACTTGAAATTTTAGAACACACCAGGCGACGAGTCACGTCTGAAAACTGTGATTCCAAGCCAGATGTTTGATAACTGATAATGATGCAATAGGCTGAAGGACCATTCGCCATGGTTTTAAAAACTCAAAAACTGTCATTTTTCAACTGAACAAAACAGGCAAAAACAAAGTCATCAAGAAAATTTCCAAGCATTGCATATGTCGTCCTTGGTGCGAACGTGCTGAAATGCAGCTGTCTCACTGCTAATTCCCAATGTTGATTTCCAGTCAGGGAAAAAAAAAATGTTGTTCCTTATGGAAATCTGAAATTGAACATGAGTTCCTGACATTACAAAACAGCAAAGGTAGCAGTTCTGTCAGAGTCAGTGAGAATTTCATAGAGGAGATGAAATCAAATGGGAAGAAACGCTGAAATCAGTTGCCTTTGCCTGCTGAGACTCAGTACTACAAAATGATCCTTATTGAAACATATAGGTATTTTCAAGGATTTAATAAGTTGGATGCAGAAAGTTTGGTTCTGTGACCAGAGCACCTCGTATCAAATGACTTTGAGATGCCGGTTTTGGACTGGGGTATGCAAATTTGAAAATCATACAACCCCAGGTTATAGTCCAACAGGTTTAATTGGAAGTACTAGCTTTCGGACCAGTGCTCATTCATCAGGTGATTGTGGAGTCCACAGTTGTAAATCACAAAATTTGTGATATAGCATATGTTTACAGTGTGATGTAACTGAAATTGTACATTGAAAAATACCTTGATTGTTTGCTAAGTCTCCGATCTGTTAGAATGACCATGTTAGCTTCACTTCTTTCATATGCAAAGCGCAAAACATTTTTATTTTAAAATTTCATTCTCAGGTGAAATTTAACAACTGGTGTTTTGCCCCCCTCTGCTGCTGTCTGTTCCATAATGTTTAGACTGATTCTAATTTATAAAAATGAGTTACCAGAGACTTACATGGATTCATGCAGTTTTTGAGCAAAGTACAATGTAACTCTGGAAGTACAATTTCACTCCACAGACGGATGTGTGTGTGTGTGTGTGTGTGTGTAGGAGGGTCTCTGTTTGTAGATATGGCAATGGGATCACCTGTACTGTGACATGAACCCAATGACCATGGGTACCGAATTTAGCTATCAGTCTCTGTGGGGGCACTTTTAGCTGCTGCCTGTTCCGAAGACCGCCTTGGAAGATTGTCACCCAAAGATCCGCGGTCGAATGTCCTGGGTCACTGAAGTGGTCTCCAACTGAGAAGGGGCACACCTGTCTGTTGATTAATGTGCAGCGCCCATTCCGTTGTGGTCGCCTCTGCTCAGCTTCACCAATGTACCATGTCTTAAGACATTCTTGCCTGCAGCGTGTTGCTTTTTTTAGATTAGAGTCAGTCTAAACATTATGGCAAGGACGCAGCACAAAGGGACTAATCCCTTCAACATATTATCTGTGCTGACACTAATTGGTAAAGTCCACCTGAGAATATAACTGTTAAAAGAACGTTTTTCGATTTACATAAGAAAGAAATGAACCTGATATTGTCATTCTAACAGATGGAAGACTTAACAAGCAATCAAGGTATTTTTCAATGTATAATTTCAGTGACATTACAATGTAACCTTTCGCTATAAATTCTGTATCTTACCACTGTGTACTCCACAGCTACCTGATGAAGGAGTTGCTCTCCAAACGCTATTGCTTGCATTAAACCTGTTGGACTATGACCTGGTGTTGTGTGATTTCTAACTTTGTGTTAGAATGCCGATCTCACAATTAAAATAGAGATGAAGAAGCATTTATTCTCTCAGACAGTTCCGTATCAGTGGACTTTCTTGTAGCAGAAGGCTGTTGAGGAAGTGTCATTAGGTGTAATCAGGCTGAGATCGGCAGATCTTCAAACAGCAAAGACATCAAGCATTACGGTGAAAGGCAAGAATGTGCAGGTCAAGGTTATCAGATCAGACATGAAACCATTCAATAGCGGAGTCGACTTGATGGTCTGAAGGGTGACTATTTGTTCCTAAAATTGTTGGCCTTAATATGAAGCTGCAAAACCGATCTGAGTAAAATGTGCCAAATTTAAAAAAGTGTGGTCCCCCGGAGCACTGAACTGAGGTGAAATGTACAAAGAACAACACACAAAGGGCAGACAATATTGGGTCATTGATACGTAGTGATCAGTATACCAAGGTAAACAGGAAAACCGATATTCAGTATCTACATTGTACCTGGCTCCACGAGGCATGTAGTTAACTCTCACAAACCACTATTCCCCTTCCGTTTTCCTGACTCCCCCTCCGTTCTTGTTTTAAACTGATTGAACGTCAGGCAATTGCCGATGACATTGCTGATGTGGAACTGCAGCATATAGAACATAGAATATTACAGCGCAGTACAGGCCCTTCGGCCCTCGATGTTGCGCCGCCCTGTCATACTAATCTGACGCCCATCCCATCGACACTATTCCATGTACGTCAATATGCCTCTCCAATGACGATGTAAATGCACTTAATCTTGGCGAATCTACCACCGTTACAGGCAAAGCTTTCCATGCCCTAACTTCTTTCTGAGTAAAGAAACTACCTCTGACATCTGTCTTATACCTATCTCCCCTCACTTTAAAGTTATGACCCCTCGTGTTTGCCGTCCCCATTCTTGGAAAAATACTCTCCCTGTCCACTCTATCTAACCCTATGATTATCTTGTATATCTCAATTAAGTCACCTCTCAATCTTCTTCTCTCTAACGAGAACAGCCTGAAGGGCCTCAGTCTTTCCTCGTAATACATTCCTTCCATACCAGGCAACGTGCTAGAATATTCCCTCTGCACCCTTTCCAAAGAGTCAGCATCCTTCTGAAAATTCGGTGACCAGGACTGTTCACAATACTTCAAATGTGGCCGTACCAGATCTTTGTACAGCTGCAGCATAACCTTCTCATTCCAGACTTCAATTCCTCTATTAATAAAGGCCAAAACTCTGTTTTCCTTCTTAACAACCCTGTCAATCTGGGTGGCAACTTTCAGGGATCTGTGTACATGGACACCGAGATCTCTCTGCTCGTCTGTACTCCCAAGAATCTTACCGTTAGCCCAGTACTTTGCATTCCGATTACTCCATCCAAAGTGTATCACCTCACACTTGTCCACATTAAAATCTATTTGCCACCTCTCAGCCCAGCTCTGCATCCGAACTATGTTTCTCTGCAACCTACTACATCCTTCGTCACTATCCACAACTCCACCGACCGTAGTGCTGTCCGCAAATTTACTAACCCACCCTTCTAATCCCTCATCCAGGTCATTTATAAAAATGACGAATAGCAGTGGACCGAATATCGACCCTTGCGGAATGCCGCTAGTAACTGGACACCAGGATGAACATGTTGCATCAACTGCAACCCTCGGTTGTATTTCAGCGAGCCAATTACTGATTCAAACTGCTGTGTCTGCCACAATCCCATTCCTAAGCATTTTGTATAACAGCCTACCGTGGGGAACCTTATCGAACACCTTGCTGAAATCCATATACAGCACATCAACCTGCTTCCTCTCATCCACCTGTTTGGTCACTTTGTCAAAAAAGTCATAAGTTTCGTTAGGCACAACCTACCCGTTACAAAACCGTGCTGACTGTCCCTGATCAGATTATTCTTTTATAGATGATTATAAATCCTATCTCTTATAACCTTTTCCAACGCTTTACCAACAACTGAAGTGAGACTCACTGGTCTGTAATTACCAGGGTTGTCTCTACTACCCTTCTTGAACAAGGGAACCACATTTGCAATCCTCCAGTCCTCAGGCACTGCTCCTGTAGATAATGATGATTTCTAGATCAATGGCACAGGCTCGGCAATCTCTTCCTTTGCTTCCCAGAGGATCCTAGGATAGATCCCATCCGGCCCAGAGGACTTCTCTATTTTCACACTCTGCAGTATTTCTAATATCTCTTCCTTGTGAGCCTCAATCTTTTCGAGTCTAGATGCAAGTATCTCTGTATCTTCCTCGTCAACATTTTCATTTTATATAGTGAACACTGTCGAAAAATATTTATTTAGTGTTTCCCATGTCTCCTCTGACTCCACACACAACTTTCCACTATTATTCTTGATTGGACCTCATTTACCTCTCGTCATTCTTTTCTTCTTGACATACCTATGGAAAGCCTGAGGGTTAACCCTGACCCTATCCGCGAACAACTTCTAATATCTCCTCGTGGCTCTCATGTCTCCTCCTGGCTCTTCTGAGCTCTCTCATTAGGTCATGCAGGGAAACGATTCTGTCTGCTACACAACATCATTCTGCTTCGAAATATCAAGCCGTATTTCATATTGATTACTGTAAAGGTTAACCTTTAACAAGCCATGACAGTGAAATCACTGAATCCTCATCACTATACTACCAGGGAAGATTTCTGTTAACATCACCCAGGACACCAAGAGATTCACCATTCTATTCACCCATCCTTCTGTGCGTGAACCCCTCGGCCCTATTCCAGTCTTGTTGCTTGGTTTACAATACTGAGGATATCCAATCATCTTTGTCTTTCAGTTTCTAAAGGATGAGACCTTCTCTTTGAGCTGGCAATGTGCTTGCTCAGTGGTGATAACACTGTCCTTGTAAGCTAGAAAAGTGCTTGGAATAGGCCATTCCTGTTTTTCATTCCAAGAACTTGGGGCAAAACGTTAGACAGGACAGGAAATAGCGGGCGTGAGCAGTGATCACGTTTGGCAGCAAGAACGGCAGTATAAACGACAGAGTAATGGGGAAACAATGGGTAAGGAACACTGGGACGGGAGGAGATGAATGCTTCCTTTCTTTGCTGTAACCAGACATTGGTGTTGAACTCAGAAATGGGACAACATCAGACAAGTCGGTGAAATCTTACTTTCTGCTTGTTTTCTCCCGAGGCCTGTGTCACACTTGGGGAAATGTGTCTGCGTGCTTCAGTCTATGGGTAAAAATGGGATTCAGTTCCCATCTCAAACTTTAATCCCATTTATTGTGTTTTACGAGATTAAAACGTTCCAGAGAACTTATCATTCAAATGAAACGTCAGAGTTCACAGGTTACAGACCAAGTGCTGGGAAACGAGATGAAGGGACCCAGATCTGTGCTGTAAACACTCGATAATTCAATCATTTTTGAGGGGAAACATATCTGCAGTGACATAATTCCAAAAACTGTGTTATGAAGAAACGGTGCAAAGGCTCCTGCCCTCATCCCTGGTGGTCTAGTGGTTAGTATTCAGCGCTTTAACTGAGTGGCCTGGGTTTCATTACCGTTCAGGAGATCAGAACCTGTTGTTCCTGATGCAGAGAGCGCAGCTCTACCAGGAATCTGTTTCATGCCTTAGATCAGTCAATACCCCAGCTCATCAAAGAAGGGAAAAGTGCCTTCCCTCTCTCTGCACAGTCGGACAGTTAATTTTCATTCTCCTCTGATTCCACTTTCCAAAGAGTTTCAAAATATTGTCAAAACTGAGTCTCAAAATTTCTTTTCTGTGCTTTCCATACATAGGAGCTGTATCAATTGAGTGCATTGGTTTCTGAAAATGAAACGTACCTATGAGCAATGTGTGCGGCTATTCCAGGATTGCCTTCTCTGACAACGGTGGGACATGACTGATGTTGTCTATGATATGGAAGTGCCAGTATTTGAGTTGAGTAGACAAAGTTAAAAATTACACAATATCAGAACAGAGTCCAGCGGGTTTATTTGGAAGCACTAGCTTTCGGATAGACGCTCCTTCATCTGGTGGGTGTTTTTCTGCAGAAACTTGGTGTGTGTGTCAATATGCGCGATCTTTTGGAAGATCATCTGGACTTTAACCGACCGTTCGTGGTGTCGATGGTACCCATGACTTGGAGGTGTTGGGGTTGGACTGGGGTGGATACATTTTAATAATCACACAAAGCCATTTTAGATTCCAACAGTTGACAAACACCTGATGAAGAAGCAGTGCATGGAACACTGGTGCTTCCAAATACGTCTGTTCAATACCATCTGGTGCTGTGTGATTTTTACTCTGATAGCTCTTGGCAATGTTTAACTGGTCGAAGACAGTGAAAGAATTTTCGTTCGTGGAGATGAAAATGTCAAATATTACCCAACTCAGCATAACAAAAATGATTAGGTTGGATGTGTGATGAATCTCCATAATGCGCTTGTGCAAAGTAAAAGTCGAACCTACAACCACCTGATCCGTAGCCAGCTATACGAATGGTTGTACCACTGGTCAGATGCACAGCTGAGATTTTACACGCTGCAGAGCTGTGGTGTTAACAAGGACATGAGCAATAACAGTAACAGTCACAAGGTGAACAAAGAACAAAGATAATCACCATCATTGATTCACTTCAAATTGTCCTAAAAAAACGACCATTCACAATCTGATCAGCCAATCAATAAGGTCACTGCTGATCTTGGAAATTGCAACTGACTTTGCTGCGTTTTCACCATAATTTGAGGTAAACTCCAGCCTAACATCACATATTCCCATTAATTTTCAACGTAAGATTACGTTAGTGATCTGTCCGTATTTGCAGGAAATAAGTGAAAACGTCCTTCCGGTGATGTAATCCAGTGCAGGGTCGGCCAGAAAAGAAAAGACAAAGACATGAAACATCACTCCCATTTCTCTCTGGGCCAATGCGTTTTCCTGAGTTGAATATTTGCAGGACTTGTCTTTACTATCTAAAGAATTAATTATTTTCCCGGGAAAGATTCTTCATAAATCAATTCACATCTGAGGTGTTGAAACATATTTTACTTTTGATTAAAAGAGTTTAATATCCTTTCCCCCAGACTAATGTCCCAATCCTCCCTCCTCTTCCATTTAAATACAAGCTGTTCCAGGTGATGTTGGATCTCCCAAGCTGACGTTCCAATGCTCCTTGCTGCTCCATGTCAATAGAAGCAGCTCTACTTGAAGTTGGAGCTCCCAGTCTGATGTCCCAATATTCCCTACTGCATGTCAATAAAAGCGGTCCAGTTGAGGTTGGATCTATCACTCTGATGTCCTAATGCTCCCTGCTGCTACATGTCATTAAAAGCTGCTCCAGCTGAGAGTGGAGCTCCCAGATGGATCTCGCAAAGCTCCCTGCTCCATGCCAACTGAAGCTGCTCCAAATGAGGTTAGATCTTGCATTCGGATGTGCCAGTGCTTCCTGCTGCTCCATGTCAATAGAAGCTTCTCCAGGTGTGGTTGGAACTCCCAGATTGATGCGATAATGCTCCCTGGTCCACGTCAAAAGACGCTGCTCCAGATGAGGTGGAAGCTCCCATCCCTGGCAGCTCACATACGTCTTTACCATCATAGAAATACTGCCCACTGAACATTTCCACCATTGGAGCCATTGGTGGAATATCTGCATCATGAGAACATAATATTATTTTTAGTCACCACCGAATCATTGTTTCCAAAAGTCATTCTTTCTTAAACCAGTTAGCATGTGCACACTGCAGTCAATCCGAAGTAAGGTAATGGTGCTAATTGATCTATGCTGAATAAAAATTACATCCTATTTTTCATGTTGAGTACCTGCTCCTTAGCAAGGACAATGTTTATATTGAAATCACACTTTTATTCCAGGTGAGAGAATGTGGTTTGCATTATTTAAAATGAACTTGTTCACTGTGTAAAATGATCAAATAGATCTCAATTTCAAAACAAAATTGGTAACGTTGTCATCCATCTTGAAATGTGGTGTCTTCTTCTTTCAACCAGCCGGGTATTATAATGAAAAGTATATTAATGATATGCGTATAAAGACACTTTAAATCGCAAAGTTTGTGAAGGTTCGTAGCTCAGGTTGAGGTTTATGGTGTAGGTTTGCTCGCTGAGCTGAAGGTTTGATATCCAGACGTTTCATTACCTGGCTAGGTAACATCATCAGTGGCGACCTCCATGTGAAGCGAAGCTGTTGTGTCTTGCTTTCTATTTCGATCTTTCTCCTGGATGGGGTTCCTGGGGATTGTGGTGATGTCATTTCCGCTTTGTTTTCTGCTGGGTTGATAGATGGCATTTGGATCTATGTGTTTGTTTATGGCATTGTGGTTGGGAGTGCCAGGACTCTGAGAATTCTCTGGCATGTCTTTGCTTAGACTGTCCCAGGATCAATGTGTTGGACAAGTCGAACCGGACTACCAAAATCCATAAACCAGGAGCCCCCTCAGACCCATAGTCTCATTACCCGGAACACCAACTTACAGACTGGACAACGAACGACACGCAAGAGTGAAATACCTCATAGAAGAGTCACAACACTCCATCCACTCCACCCAGGAATTCCTAAAAATCGTCAAAAACACCAAAGTAGAGGAAGTGGAAGCAATGATCTCACTCGACATAATAGCACTGTTCACCTTCATCAACATCGACCTGGCAAAGGAAACACTTACCACACTTTTAGAAGAGACCATCACACACACCAACCACCATCAATCACATTACCAACGAAAACATCATGAAGCTAGTGGACCTGTGCCTCACCACCCACTTCACTTTCAACAACATAGTCTACAAACAAACCAACGGCCCACCCATGGGATCTCCGCTATCAGGATTCATAGCAGAAGCGGCAATGCAAAGACGAGAACAAACAGCCCTACCAACAATCAAAGCAAAATGTGGGTCCGCTACGCAGACAACACGTTTGTCATCACAAAATGAAACAAGATAGTCAAGACATTTAACATCATCAACAACACCCTCACAGGCATAATGTTCACCAAGGAGGAAGAAACCGACAACAAACTCGCATTCCTGAATGTCACAGTAGAAAGAAACGACAACGGAGGACTACAAACCTGTGCATACAGAAAACCGACAAACACTGACCAAATACTTAACTACACCAGCAACAATCCCAACACACACAAACAAACCTGCGTCAGAATAGTATTCCAATGAGCCACCACACACTGCAGCACAGACGAACTTCGGAAAACAGAGGAGAACCACCTATACAACGTATTCGAGAACAACAGATACTCAAAAAAACAGTCCACAGATTCCTCAAGAACAAACCACGACAAGCAGACCAAACACAGCCAGAAAACATAACCACCTTACCATATATCAAAGAAGTTTCAGAAATGGCAGCCAGACTACTAAGACCCCTCTGAATCCTAGAAGCACGCAGACCCACCTACACTCTCAAACAAAAACTAACAAACTTAAAAGACCCAGAACAACCCATAGACAAAACCAACGTCATCTACAAAATTCCATGCAAGGACTGCCACAAACACTAAGTAAGACAACAGAAAGAAAGTTAGCAACCAGGATATACGAACACCAGCTAGCCGAAAAAGACACGACTTTCTCTCCCTCGTAGCCCGACACACGGATTAAAAATACCAATTTCGACTGGGACAACACATTGATCCTGGGACAGGCTAAGCAAAGACACGCCAGAGAATTCCTAGAGACCTGGCACTCCAACAATAATGCCATAAACAAACACATAGATCCAGATGCCATCTATCAAACCGTCAGAAAACGAACAGGAAATGACATCACCACAAACCCCAGGAACCCCATCGAGGAGAAAGATATAAATAGAAAGCAGGAGACAACAGCTTCGCTTCACTTGGAGGTCGCCACTGATGATGATGTTACCTAGCCAGGTAATGAAACGTCTGGATATCAAACCTACAGCTCAGCAAGCAAACCGACACCCTACATTTTAAATTATTTTTCATGTTTATGTTGCATGAATCTGCGGTTATTGATCCACTGTTTAGTTTCACTCCCTATAGGTAACATGCTGATTTCTCCAGTTGTTCATAGTTCAATGTGATGCATCCAGTGTGTGCATAACGAGAGGGAGCTTGCTTCCCACATCTTGCGTTTATCTGTGCCTTATGTCCAGCATTCATCAATGGCGAGAGCAAGGGGCGAGGGTGATACCAATTTGCAAGTCTCTCCGTGCCCATGCACGGCACCCACATCGGCAATTCTCCACTGTGCATTTACAGCCAGTTCTCAGTGCCCCTACACCCACGCCCTGCCCCTTTGAAATATCTCCATTATTTTGTGCAGTCTCGCTGTGCTCTTCTCACCAGGATGAATTACTTCTACTCAACCTCCTCCAGATTTCATCTGACAAAACATTCATTAAGATTCCCTTTGCATAAACATGCACTTCGCAGCTCTTGTTCTTTGATTTTCCTGGATGTCTTTCATACGAAAAAACGGTCACAGCAACTTGACTTGAAAAAGAAAACCACGCTGCTTTTCATTATCCCAATGCAACCGACATTTCAATACAGTTTAGTCAACAGGCTCAAACTATTCTTTGAAAGTTTGTAACAGCTTCGATGCATATAAACTGACCATTGGAGTTCCAATTTCAATACGACAGCTGTGAACACCTGAAAACAGCACCACTGAAATGCCGTTGATGACAGCAACAAGAGTGGGATTCGAGCACAACAGATTAGCAGTCCATCGACTTAACCTCTCGGCCACCTCGTCACAGATGCAGGAAACGCTATGACCTTATGAATAATTGAATTGCGTAAATTATGCAGAGCAGCAGAGATTTCTCCCCGGTGTTGGTGAAATGATAAATAACACAGTAAGGTTCCAAGACTATGGTCTGATCCCTAGGTTGTTGGGCAAGTAGACTCCCACTGTCACACTATGCACACAGTGATC